>NW_011335718.1:0-5720 GCF_000735185.1 Notothenia coriiceps | reverse complement strand
CCCTGAGACACAGTTTCGTGAAGAAAAAAAACCCCGCAGGCCCCTGTACCGGGGTTCTCGGTCTTAACAGGTTAAGTAAATGGCCTAACTTCTCTTGTTTCATTTGAAAAGAGGTTATTTGAAACTATTATTCAAACAAGGAAAGCAGCTTGACATCTCTGACATGTTTCTATTTTGTGAAGGTATTTAGGGACTTTTATGCAAACTGCCTTGGCTACTGTGGGGTTAACTGTCCTTCAAGTTAAAGGTTTTTTGTTTTAGGTTAAGAAACCTGCTACAAACTGATGCAATAATAGTAAAAAGGGAAGTTGGATAATTGATACATCTTCTGACATAATGAGCAGTATTTGCAGTGTCGTTCAGATCTAAAATACTCACTTAGACTTACTAACAGAAGCTCTACTTTATCCACATTTCTTTTTAAACCAACAATACTACACTACAATTGGCTCTGAGCCAATGAGGATGGATTTCTAGGGAATCATATCCACCCATAAAACTCCAAAACCACATTCCTGTTTCTATCCCTTTGCTTATTGTCTGCATTTATCCATGGCTCCCGAACATGGCCGTGCCTATCCTTCTCACTCTGCCTCTGAACTTGGAGCAAAAACAGTCTAATTCACAGGGAAAACTTTCCCTTCTCCGATACGTTGATTTGATATACTCCAATAGAGCCTTTCTCCCAGACACCATCAATTGTCTATAGATTTTTCTTAGCTCTCCTCGGAAGAGAAACAAAAGCAGGCCCTGTGAAGCCTCGAGCCTAAGAGGCTTTATTGATATCGATGTTGGCGAAATATCGCCCATTTTCACCGGGGGATCAATCAGCCCGTCACCGCTTTCTTTACGATCTGCAGCCTCTCTGTTTGTGGGACTGCAATGTGTGTGTCTATGTCAATGAGATAGATCGATAGACGGAGGAAAAAACAGATGGGTTGATTCATAGTTTGACAGACAGAAAGGTTTGTCTTTTGAGCAATGAAAATAGTGCAAAGGGTTAATGTCGGTTTAAAAGTGCCACTGTTTTACCAACACTGTGAATTGCCTTCAGTATTCTCACCAAGTGCAAGGGAGAGCAATGTCTCTTTCACAGTCTGGAGTGTACTGTCAACCAAAGACGATCTGCATATCATAATTTAGAGAAAACCTGAGCAAATCTGTTTTTTTTTCCTTAATTTGGTTAGCTGCCTCCCTTGTCTGATGAGCTTAGCGAATGGTTTATAATTCAATTACAGAATAGGATATATTACATTGAGGTAATTCAGGTTAAGCACTGAAGATGAAAGCATAGGATTCCTATAAATAAATTGTGATAGCTCTGCCATACTCTAGTGGACACCCCAGTTAAAATAACACAGTACATTTACTCTTTCTTGCATATAAAAATAATACTTGTACTAAGGCATCACATAACCAAATGTGCAGCATAATGCCACTCTGCATTGTCTTTCTGTAAATATACTTGTTGTAATTGTATACACATTTATATGTTTTGACCATAATACAGTGGTTTGGAGTTTCATGGGGTGCACTTACAGGTGTTCGGTCTAGCACTGTGAAGAGGTGAAAAGAACAAATAAATCACCCAGCGGGCACTAGTGCTGCAACGGACGTTAAATTGTCGATGAAGTTGACAATTATTTCTCCATTAATTGAATAATTTCTTGTCATATAAAATGTCAGAAACGGTGTTTCCCAACGCTTTAAGAAGTAAGTCAAACTATTATTTATTTATAAAAATAGTTGCAGAATTAAAGGGGCACTATTATGCTTATTGGGTTTTTCTTTAGTGTGTTATATGTTTTTGAGCATGTAATGGTAAATGGTCACAGTAGATGCAGACAATTAAAGTATGAAACTGAAAATGAGCATAATTATGGTATCTTTAATCTTAAATTCAATAACTAGGACCCAAAATCAGAAATGGTGGCCTGATTGAACGGTGTTTCCTTTAGCAGTTGTTTCTACATTTACTAAGACATGTCAGTGAAGTGTTTTCGGCTATTTCGCTGGTAATTCTCTAATGCAGCTGTGATTGCAGAGCACTCCTTCAACTGAGAATGAATGTGAAATTAGTTGTACCTAGATCAGATGTGGACGATTTTCCTCTGTTTGCAGGCATAAGTTGCTATGGAGTTCATCTCATTTAATTTTTTAATATGTAGTTTAATATAGTTTTTGTTTATTGGTGGTTTCCATAGCCCTATTTATTTATGGCTATCTTTGTTCAATTGTCTTACCTTGGTCCAACCCTTTGAATCTGCCCACTCTACTATGTTGATTGATTAATCGATAATTATTACCAGAAACAGCGGTCTTTGGGTTTGTGGGCACTCTCGAGAAGGACTAATGCAATTGTCAAGTTGGGCGCCAGAACCGAGAAGTAAGTAATAACAACAGTAGCAGTTTTTTGTTGGTCCCGCTCAACACCCTAGTTTGTATGCCGCCAAAACCAGTAAGTTGGCATGGCTACGCATCGGTGTCAATTTAAAATGACATTGGATTAAATGCATTAATTGGTTTCTTCAGCAATAACTTTGTCTGATATCAGTCAAAGTAGTATACTCTTTTAATGCTAGTAAAGCCACACTAAGTAATATGGTTGTATATCTATAATTGATTACCTATTGTATGCTCAGGATGAGTGCCCATCTATAGAAAATGAATTCACTGTTGGTTTTATCATCTCACCCGGGAACTGTTCCGCTAGTGTATAAGTTGACATGTTAATATACTTTATTTTGAAGCCTAAGGTTGATAATTAATTCAAGAATTCTAGCAAATAACATTAACATAATTGTATTACATAATAACATGTCTTTAATGTAACAATTCCTACTAAGTAAATTATTCTATAAATCTCTCCATGCCTGGCAGACATACTGTATCTGAAGTTCAAACCAAACATCTGTGTAGCCTATGTTCTTTTTTTCTCATCCTATCTCCATACAAAACATTTTAAGAGATTAGTCACCCATTCTACATCATGTCCAGTGTTTTCCTTATGGTAGTGGTTCATTTGTTTAAACACTTCAGAAACTGAAAGTACAGTATGTGCATGGTGTTCCAAAATTGTAACATTGGCTTGAAGAAAAATATGGATAAAATGATGCAATATTATGGGGTAATGGATGGGTGTAAAATACATTTTTAAGACTATCGTCTACTTCACCATCCATATATTGTCAAGATGAGTTAGTTTTGGGGCCCACTGCTGCTAAACTCAACAACTTGTGGTAATTTCCTTAAACGGTTAGGCTTAGGGTTAGGAGGATGTCCAATGTAAAACCCAAATCACTACTCAGGTGTTATAACTGAATGCAGGCCTATCCAACAATATTATTAACCATCAGTTCTGTTTTCAGCCCGTATTACACAAACCATATTCCCTGCTTGAACATTAAGCATAGCAGTGAGGGAGCAAAAGGTGAAATTACATAAAAAGAAACTGGTTGCTACGCAAGAGAAGTAACATCTGATTATACGTGCAAGGAATTAAAGAGGTTATTAAAAACACAAGATATGGAAATCAAAGTACACAAATAATTAAAGTGTAAAGCAGAGGATAGACATCCACTGAGAGAGAAGAAAGAAGATATAGAATAATATATACAGTGAATGACACCACAGTTACAGTGCAGGGACACATATGAGTAGATTGTTAAATTGATTAAAGGCACTGTATAAATAAAAGTCTAACAGAACTGAGATGGAGCAGACCCTAGGTTTTCTGGATATTTTGTAAAGGTTTGTGGTGTATGAAAACTGGAGTGCTGTTTCTCCTTGTTTGGTTTTGACTCTGGGGAAAGAAAGCAGACCTGTTTCTCTGGGTGGTCTTGAAATAGTAGATCAGAAATGTATTTTGGCCTTAAAACCTTCAGTGATTTATAAACCAACAGTAGAATTTTCAAAAATAAGCATGTCTCTCAGTAGCGCTCTCAATAGCCTGGGATATTTCTCCACATACTGCTGACGCATACAACTCCTTCAATTCTTGATATATTCTTGGTGATATTAAACTTGCCCTAATGTGGCTATTTAAATTGAGCTCTATTCCTGGCTTTTTGTTTGGTCTTTGGCTCCAAAAACCATTAGTTCATTTCAGGAGATAGCAACTATGTTAGGGTTAGTTCTGTGGCTCATTTGCCAATGGAATAGCTTGTGGTCTTCATACTAAATATGAGAATGTAGCATGCCACACTAAATATTCTACAGTCATTTACATTTTCTGTGTGGTTGGATTGGAACACATCCCCAGGTGGCTCCTGAGTAGCTACTTGTGAAACCATTTGGATATGCTCAGGCAGCCAGGACAAACCAAACTCTTTTTGCACTCGCTGCTGAACACAATATGTTCTTCATGTACCCTTATGGGTAAAGACGCATAATATTTCAGTCTCTTTGATTTTCTCAAGTCTGCGAAACAGCTTGGCTGCTCAATTTGTCCCAAAGTCTGCTGTACCATTAGGAACAAAATGTCCTGCTTCACCACATCAGAGGCACAGGGAAAGGACCAAATGTATTTTATAAAGAATGTAAAGAGATAAGAAATATGTTGACAGGTTGAGGCATGAGGGCGTGGAGCCTTGCATTTTGGTTTTGCAGTCCACAATGGCATATATTTACCCCCAAAAATGCTATTTTTTGTAATAAATTACCGACCCATGAACCTTAACTTCTTGAAGAAAATGTTGTTTTATTAACATGCCTCTGTGGTGAATGAAGAATAAAAAAACAGAAATAAAGTCTGGGTGAATTGGGGTCCACAAGTAACAACAAAAACATCTGTAAAGAGTTCTCATGCAGTATAAAAAAAGGTCCTATTTAGCTAGTTGTATTACACAACTTAGATGAATACTTCTTTCTGATTGGTCAATTTGGAGATTTCAGAGGTCTCGCTAACAGGCCACTTAAGGAAAACAGATGGTTGCTAAGGAGGATCAAGGGACGTATCAATCCACAGAAAGGAGACCAGTATATTTATTGTAAGCTTTGGACAAAAAACTGTTGTTTTCTCCATCATAAATCACTATGGAATACATTTTGAATATTCATTTTTATATTTGTGAAGAGCACGAAACCATGGCTACATGATGGCTAAACTGTCCCCAGTGCAGACCTGGACAGCTACAGAAAACCTTGATCAGTGCTTAGTTCCAGCAGTTGGTATGCAGTGGAACTGAACCTTTTTTCTTAGCGGAAGCAATACGATCACTACTTCCATGCATTTTCACTAAAAACCTACTGCACTATACCCAAAAGCTTCTAGTTGACTTCCAAATGGATCCATCTTCTTTTTTAATATCCGTTCAAATCATAATTTGTATCATTTCGATTGTCTATGTTGTAAATGTATTATCTTTTTAATCTATACACATGACAACCAATAGCATGTCCGTCCTGGGAGAGAGATCCCTCTGTTGCTTTCCCTGAGGTTTTAAAAAAAAAAAAAAAAAAAAAGTTTCCCCACAAGTTGTGGGGTTTCTTTGTGAATTGTTCCTTGTCCAGCACGAGGATCTTAGGACAGAGGGTATCCGATGCTGTACACACTGTACAGCCCCCTGAGACAAATGTGCAATTTGTGATAAACAGTGGAACTGTTTATATATATATTACGAACCACGCCCCTTAGCTGTGATATAATGAGCATATACCACGGCCTGTCGTGAGCTATTGCTTAAATATAACATTTGATTGATTGATGCTTTGGACGAACT
>NW_011335717.1:0-3270 GCF_000735185.1 Notothenia coriiceps | reverse complement strand
AAAGCAGTATTCTGTGCTTAGTTCAGATTAGCTAAGGCCCACGTAAGCAATACACACATGACAGTCATATGTCTATCTCCATAGAGGCTGAATCATCATGTTAATCGTTGTCACATAGCTGGGTCAATATCACTATAAAGTAACTTTGGTGTCCCCATCAGAATCACTCAGTTATCATGAAAATGTAGCAGAAAAATTCAACTCTGAAGTCTTATTATAAAAGGCCCAACATTTACACACATATCAGTACAATGATAAGTCTCTTGAAATGTGTTTCCTTCATTTTATACCTTATTTTTTCATTGGATGTACGTGATTTTGGCATGTCCCACACACTGCTCTGCTAACTACAGTGTGTGTAATAAGTGGTTAAATGATACTACATTTAAAAGAAAATTATATGGTTTTATTATTTATTACACAACGAGTTATTTGATAAAACGAGTCATTTTGATCATGTATATTCTATTTTCATAATAATATTGAACATTTTGCATGTGTCCCTGACATTTGCTGTCCACCCTGTCATTAAGGGGTAACTGCCCCATAAACAACCCTCTGATGTTTTCAGTGACATTACTACCAACATGTTGTCTTGAGACATTGGCTAGAGTAAGTATTTAAACTTATATTTCGTAATTTTAAATCATATTATGTGTGTAGTTGGATGTTGTCAAGCTTAACATGTCCACTCTGTCATAGTGAAATGTCAATTAATATAAAAACCTTTCAGAAATTCGAAATATATGTGTTAAACAGTACACAGTCACCTTGCTAACTGAATCATGTTGCTAACTGAAGGTCCACCATGTGCTCATTAAATGCTAATATTAGCCAAAAATGTCCACCCTGTCAGCAAGCCTTCCATAAATAATATAAAATGTACATTTTCAGAAAGCTATAGTCCCTTTCTCAACAATATATTTCAGTTAATGGAAAAAGTATTTGGATAAAAATGAAATTAAGGCAAACTATTTGCACCATTGTCCACCCTGTCAGCAAGCCTTCCATGACAGGGTGGACATGGTACAAAATGTACATTTTATAATCACTATGTAATTACAATGTATTAAATCTTTGAATTTTGTCCAAGACAGGGTGGATACATTTTGCTGTTTGCATGTACTTGCAGTTAATTTATAGTGTGGGAGCTTGACCAACATCCATTTCTAACAGCATAACGTATACTTAATACAATGAATATGAAGTTCAATGGAAAATCTCAGATTTTTTTGTGGAAATGGGGAAGTCTGAAATGCACCGTATGGTGATATTGACTCGTTTATCTGATTTGCACTGTTTGCTTACACAATCATTACACTTGTTTGTTTTTTCTTCTCGATTTGATGATGTTGATTGAAAAAGTGCATGCATATTTGTTGCAATCGAAAAACAGTTTGAGAATGTGTAAACTACAATTCTATATTCTCTATCACTTACCGCTATCTTTGTCCCACAGGAAGTAGTGTTTGATGCTGAAGTACTTGTCCTTTGAGTAGTAAGTTACAGTAGTTTGACCGATTCTCTCGCTCCACAACACCCGTGCTTTCCCCTTGAACTGAATTAATAGGGAGTCTATTTTGCACTCTTTGGCAACTTCCAGCGTTAACTCACCAGAAACACAGTCACCACTGGTAAAGGTGTTTTGCTCATTACTGGCGGGGTTATAGTTCACCCTGAGGCTCTTCACGGTGTTCGACATGATGACAAGAAGGTACGAGTAAAAGTTGTTTTTCAAGCTAAAACCGAGAAGACGAAAGACTCTAAACTCAGCGGTGGGTGTGGTGCAGTTCTGAGGAGAATTGGCACAATTCCAAACCGACCTCTACACCATCCCCCTCCTCAATTTCAATGTGTGCGCGTTCGCGTGGAGTGTCCGCCACATTGAGTGACGTTCAAAAACCACTACTTTATGAATAGATTCTGCATCGTTCATCAGTACCAGAGTGGAATCTTGTACTTAAAGGTTGGGTAGGTAATTTTGGAGAAACCAGCTCGAGTGCGCTAGAATTTCAAAAAACACAGCCGGAAAAAATCTGCCACTTCCTTACCGAGCCCCTCCTCCAACACATACGAAGGCGCACATGACCAATGAGGGCACGAGATACATTTGTGCACAGTTGGAAGGCTGACAGGCACGTATATGGGCTCAGAACAGTCTCATAATACACACATGCACACAGAAGGATTCACACTTGTATTTCATGATCTGCAAAAGGATTCATACTTGTATTTCCGGATCCACACTTGTGTTTTTCAATGCACACAAATATGTTCCGTTTCACATGTAAATAAAATCAAAATACAGAAATCAGATCCTCACATATTTGTTTTCCGTTTAAAACCTCTGGACCTGCAAACACAAACTGCTTTCTGTGCATGGATCGCTGTGCATTCGTGTGTGGGTTTTTGAGACTCCCCTGATGGTCACCCGATTCATACTTGTAATTGTTTCTATCTATAGCCAATCAGATGTCTCCTCCATTCTAATGAGCAATGGAATCCACCTGCATTTTGGCATCTCTATAATTAATACTGTTAATTGCCTGATGTGTATGAGATTATATTTAACTAGCATAATGCTAGCAAAAGTGTGTATATTAGTACGTGAAGCTGTTTTATATAACATTCTTAATAGGGTTACAAAGTGTTTAAAATAATGAAGTGAATTGAAGAATGAATACATTATTTCAACCAACATGTTATTTCCAAAATATGAATAACACTTGATAATTATTTATTAAATAACCTATTATAAACTCTTATAGTACACCAAATAATTGAATGTTAAAGCCCACACAGTCATAGCCTGGTGATATCAGACTTTCCTAAAATCATTAAATCAATCGAGGGTTGTTCAGTCCTCTTAAACTCAATCAATCAATCAATCAATGTTTATTTATATAGCCCAATATCACAAATGTTACATTTGGCTCAGTGGACTTCACAGTTTGTACAGAATATCAGTATGACAATACGACACCCTCTGTCCTTAGACCCTCACATCGTACAAGGAAAAACTTCCAGAGAAAACCCACAGTTTAAAGGGAAAAATGGGAGAAACCTCAGGGAGAACAACAGAGGAGGGATCCCTCTCCCAGGACGGACAGACGTGTAATAGATGCCGTGTGTAAATTGAAAAGATAATACATTTACACAACTCATAATGATGTCATTACCTGATAACCTTTAACATTGATATACTTAGTGCCTGCGAGTTGCTGGGGTCCAAGAGGAAAAAAAAGATATGATAGAGAGCAAGGTGAGGTG
>NW_011335716.1:0-2375 GCF_000735185.1 Notothenia coriiceps | reverse complement strand
CAAGAGACAAAATATGATGGGACACTGTGTCACAGCATCCAGTACAGATCTGGAGACAAGCGCTACATGTTAGTTGGACCCAGAATGAGTATAGGATCTACTATAGTCCCGGGCAGCCATGCCAACACACTGGTGCTCCCCGACAGGAGGGGGACATCTACAGAGGTAAGACATTCATTAAACAATATTTACGCAGAATGTTGTCATGTACACAAATGTATTTTTATGCTTTGCTCAAAGTCTGTTTCCTATCATGTCTCATAAGCCTTTTGAACTGCCAATAAGTAGCATACCTGACATTAATCAATTTGAAATATAAAATTGACAGACTTTTCTCGATTATTACCATTGTCCATGGTACCTAAATCCTAATTTTCTTGTTCTCGCCAAAAAGTTCAAATGGGATTGTGGGAAAAGCAAGATGTGTGTTTCAGAAATGTGGGTCTCAGATTAGTACAATTACCACAACTACCGGGATGGAAATTTGGATGGAAAGCATGGCAATGCAGCAGTATTACCTTTGAGCTTAATATGCAATATGCGTGGTACCAGTTTTGGATGGAAGTACTTTTGTTATAAGAAGGAAATGCTGGGGCTCCTTGTAAATGGTATACATGGAGCTGAATCTCATGAACATGTCAACAAGTACAACCATGGTTAAAAAAATCTATACTGTTTAAATAATCAGTAAAAAGCTGGCATATCTGCAAGGCATATAACAGCATCTCTTCAAATGTTTTAAAGAACATGTAGGAAAAGTTTGTTTTTATGAATTGCCCCTGGGTGTCACTATTACATCGAGAAACCAGAAACGACTTTGACCCTCCCCTTCCAAGGCTTTTGTCTCTTACTGAATAGAGGTTCGAGAGCATTTGAAGCAAGCAAACCAGTCGTTAGAATCAAGCTCTGAGTTTTGCAAAATACGCGTTATTCAGCGGGATGGATTTAAATAACCGTTTTTCAAAGTAACCGGCTCCTGTTGGTGAATGTGTTGTTGGATAATGATGGGGAGCGAAGCAAAACCTCGGACAAAGGACTGCTCCTGGTTTGCTTTTTATTTGGCTTTGTCCCTTCTGTTCGGAAATCAGGCTTTGGCTCAGATACGCTACTCTATTCCAGAGGAGGTAAGAGAAGGCACAGTTGTTGGAAATGTGGCCAAGGATCTTGGTGTTGAGATTCCCTCTTTGATTGCTCGCCGGTTCCGCGTTGTGTCTGGAAGTAAGGACGCTATTTTTGAAGTAAACCAGGATAATGGGGCTCTCTACGTCAACAAGCACATTGACAGAGAGGAGCTGTGTCAGGGAGGCGGTGCCTGCCTTATGGAGCTCAAAATCCTCGTTGAATCTCCTTTGGAAATACACTACGTAGTTGTAGAAATTACGGATGTAAATGATCACTCTCCTAGTTTTCCTGAAAGGGAACAGATATTTGAAATAGCTGAGCACACATTACCAGGAAAACGATTTCAACTGCACACTGCTAGCGACCCCGATGCTGGAGCTAACTCTATTCGTACGTACACTTTAACGTCAAATGAACATTTTGAAGTTGATATCCGCCAAAGCGATGAGGATAAAATACCATTTTTAGTGCTGAAGAAATCGTTGGACAGAGAACAAAATAACAAACACACGCTGCTGGTTACAGCAGTTGATGGAGGCAAACCTCCAAAATCAGGCACACTTAATGTTTCTATTGTTGTGCTGGATAGTAATGATAATCGTCCGATGTTTAGTCAGGAGATTTACCACATTTCAATACACGAAAATATTGCACTCGGTGCTTCAATATTTAAAATGAATGCAACAGATCCAGACGAAGGCACAAATAGTGATATTGAATACGGCCTAGGAAAAACCTTAAAACGAAAAATCTACGATATGTTTGAATTGGACAAATTAACTGGAGATATTACAGTTAGGGGAAATGTTGACTATGAAGAAAATGACGTTTATAAACTGGATGTTGAGGCGTCAGATAAAGGAACACCTCCACTGACAGGTGAGTGTAGAGTCGTTATAAAGATAATAGACGTCAACGATAATACACCGGAAATAGAAGTCACATCACTCGCAGATACAGTGTCTGAAGATTCAAAACCGGGAACAATTATTTCCCTTATCAGCGTAACGGATAAAGACTCCGGTGTCAATGGAAAAATAATATCAAGCATAACCTCAGACGTTCCGTTTGAATTAAAGCCCTCCTATAAGGAAAACACTTACTCGGTTGTCACTAAGGGATTATTGGATCGAGAGCAGGTGTCACATTATGAAATAACAATAAAAGCCACTGATTGTGGTGAACCTCCCTTATCTACATTTAAAACTTTCAACATTCAGATATCAGATGTAAACGACAATCGTCCTCTTTTC
>NW_011335715.1:0-2936 GCF_000735185.1 Notothenia coriiceps | reverse complement strand
ACTGTCACACAAGCAGCTGATATATATCCCCAATTCCCCTTAAGTGAATGTGTGTCGGTCGGAATTGACGCTGTTTGGCATCACAACGCTGTTATGAAAGTTTCTCTGGTATACAATGGGTGATGTTAGCATAATAACCAAAGCTAAACTGACTATCTTGACTGCTTGTTGCTATCCTATTGTGGCATAAGCCGTTTTCTACAGGCACATTTTACCGGCATATTTTACATTATGATTCTACTTGTGATAGTCGGACATGACAACCTATGCAGCCGATGTATTGATTCCATCCGATAGCTGCTATAATACAAAACAAAACGTCTGCCTGCTCTCCACAATGATCAATAACAGCGAACTGATGGTCAAAGTAAGGTACAAATAAACAGAATCAAATTAAGCCTGGTTAGTGTTGCCTGACTTTATAAAGTGTGTTCTAGTCACTTTGCTCAGCACTACTGCTTGTTACAACATTTGCGGTACTCGCCTCAGGTTAATCTCGCCCCCCTCCGACGTAAGCGTGATGTATGCGGTGCTTGCTTTCTAGACCGACAACTTTTTGGTGCTTGAAACAAACCGGATTCTGGAGCTTAGAGGCGGTGTGAACAGGAAAAAACGGTGCTTTTAAGGCTCTAGCTCCGAACCGGCCCTGGAACCGCGTTGGTGTGAAAGGGGCATGAGTACATTTAGTACTGTACTGTAGTGGACATTTAAGCAACTAGTACTTCAATAGAGTATTTTCACATTATTCTAATGTATACTAATTTCCCCACTACATTTATTTTACAGCTTAAATGTGTAGGTATTTTGCAGATTTATCTGACAAACATACATACACATATACAGTATTAACTTGTAAATTCTGATGTATTTTTAATAAAGTAAACCTTATCTTTACCACCTGCAAAATTAAAGTGATGAATGTAATAATGCATCAATCATGATATAACAATAATGTTATACATGATTCTGAATAGGCCATACTGAACAATGAGAAATTAAATGTTTGGTCCTTGAGGTTTATTTTGCTTGGGTTAGATTTTAAATGCGGGAATTTTAGTCGCAACTGAGTATTTTTACACTGTAGTATTGCCACTTTTACTTTAGTAAATGTCTCAGTATTTCTTCCAACTCTGGCTTAAAATGTAGAGATGTGGGCTCTCTGAAGACTTTCAAATAACAGGGAATCAGAAGTGCTCCAAGGTTTCAGTAGTCTGAGTATAAAAGAGCTGAGATATTGGTGTGTTTTCAGCCCTGCTACAGTAGCATATGTAACATCTGGAATCTGGAACTACACTCTGACCATGAAGGCTTTCATGGATGCCCGTCGTACGCTGTCTGTGACTCCAAACACAGAGCTCAGAGTGAACCAGAAGGTCTGGCTTGAGCTGAAGGCAGATGGCATGGATGGGAAAAAGGTTTCTTTGTTGACGGAGTCCTGCTTTGCAACCAGCGACCCATCGCCTAGTACGCACCTAAAGTACGACCTCATAAGAAACGGGTAAGAGACACAAGGAGGAAAAGCTTTATTTGAAGAGCCATGGACATTTTTTTTCTGATGCTGTAAATTGGAGGCTAATATATTCAAAAATAATGTATTTATTCCAGGGGAGGCATTTGGATTTCGTGCTCCATAGGGAAATTAAAATATTTCTATAACAAGATTTTGATTTCCTGGAGGTAGTGGTTCTATAGGGAGTTATATACTTTATACTTTGTTGAAGCTTATTTTAAAATTACAACTTCTCTGCCTCACCTATTCAGAGTAACCTTAAATCATATCATAAGAGGCATTCAAATAATATCTTACTCTCTTTTTAGATAAGAACATTTACAGAACTGGAGTTTTGACAGATCTGTACATTTTGATAGTTTAGCTAATCTCTGACCAAAAGTTACACAATCCACCGGTTTGAATGTTGTACAGGAATCTCTGAGGAAATGACCCTACACTTACTTGATTTATTATGTCAGTAAACATTTTGGGTTTAAGGTCTCAATTGTTGATTTTAACCTGTTAAGCCCGGGGACCCTGTTTTTTTTTTTCAGGACACTGTGTCTCAGGGGATCTTAATATTTAAGAACCTATTAATGTGTTATACCAGATTAACGGAAATAATCTCAGCTAACTGACGATATAAACCATTTTTACCAAAACAAAATACAAGTCTCATAAGAAGCATCTAAATGACCCCTTAGCGAAAAATGCTAACGGACATTGGCACAGAACTCAAGATAAAAGTACCCTTATTACTTATCGTAGCTGCACATACAAGATATCCGATTAAAGCTGAGGTTCCACAGATTATTTAGGTATATAGTATCATCACTGAGTGATCCGAATTTGCGACAGGGGAAGCAAAGACAGACATCACAACACGTACCTTTACGTAGCTTCTAGGGAGATCGTCTCACCGTAGCTGTTAATCTGATCAAAAGACGTGTTCAATGGCATTAACACGAGAAAAAACGCGGCTGGATCGGTTAATCCATAGGTTGATAACGTTTCTGGGCAATAATTTGAATTATTTATAATCCATAATTCCATTTTTATGTAAAAATCGCAGAGCAAAAGTTAGCTGCTAATGGTAGCCACCAGAGTGGCTGCTGCTTCCGGTCTTGGCAATGCAGCAGTCTAACACACACAAATGACCAAATAAGGACTATGTGGGAGTTCCCCTCGATTCCATTGGCTCTGACGGTTAGAAAGAGATGTCACATGTCAAAATCCAGCAAGGGGAGCCAGAGATATGAAAAATCCACCCAAATGGCCCCAGAAGAGGTTTTTTTCTGCTAAATCTGTCTAAAAAGGTCAAATATCACTTGTTTTGCATCAATCTTGATACAGGGTACTTATTATATGTTGTACTTTGGATTCCTAAAGCTTTTAGTCTACTAACCCATCATCCAAGGTTAGTTTTCACTATAAGTACAACATA
>NW_011335714.1:0-3004 GCF_000735185.1 Notothenia coriiceps | reverse complement strand
TGGCAGGAAACGCTGCACAACCAAGAGAGATGACCGAAGCCTTAACAGCATTGTGAAGAAGAGTCGCTTCCAGAATTTGGGGGAGCTTCAAAGACAGTGGACTGAAGCTGGAGTCCAGGTATCAAAAGTCACTGTTCACAGACGTGTCCGGGAAATGGGCTACAATAGCCGTATTCCCATGGTCAAGCCACTTCTGAACTCAAGACAAGGGAAGAGGCGTCTGACTTGGGCTAAGGAAAAGAAGCACTGGACAGTTGCACAGTGGTCCAAAGTCCTCTTTTCAGACGAAAGCAAGTTTTGTATTTCATTTGGAAGTCAAGGCGCCAGAGTCTGGAGAAAGGCTGGAGAGGAGCAAAATCCAAGTTGCTTGAAATCCAGTGTGAAGTTCCCACAGTCAGCGATGGTTTGGGGAGCCATGTCAGCTGCTGGTGTTGGTCCACTGTGTTTCATCAAGCCCAGAGTAAATGCAGCTGTGTACCAAGAGATTTTAGAGCACTACATGCTTCCGTCTGCTGAAAAGCTCTATGGAGATGAGGAATTCATTTTCCAGCATGATCTGGCACCTGCCCACAGTGCCAAAACCACCAGTAACTGGTGTACTGACCTGGCATTACTGTCCTCGATTGGCCTGCAAATTCCCCTGACCCCCCATAGAGAATATGTGGGGTATTGTAAAGAAGAAGCTGAAAGACACCAGACCCAACAATGCTAATGAGCTAAAGGCCGCTATTGAAGCATCCTGGGCATCCATAACACCTCAGCAATGCCACAGGCTGATTGCCTCCATGCCACGCCGCATTGATGCAGTAATCCGTGCAAAAGGATTCCCAACCAAGTACTGAGTGCATTAATGGACATTTTCAAATGTTTGATTGTGTTTTGCTGTTATAAATCTTTTTTTTTTACTTGGTCTGAGGAACTATTCTAATTTTTTGAGATAGGATTTTTGAGTTTTCTTAAGCTGTATGCCATAATCAGCAATATTAAAATAATAAAAGGCTTGCAATATTTCAGTTGATTTGTAATGAATCCAGAATGTATGACATTTTTGTTTTTTTAATTGCATTACAGAAAATAAAGAACTTTATCACAATATTCTAATTTTCTGAGACAGTCCTGTATATGCCAAAAGCTTCCGTTATTTATTTTGGTCTCACGGCTTTCATGTCTATTGGTTTATTAAAAACAGCTGGGATAAGCTGTTGTCTTTTGCCGGGCTCCGGTGATTGGCAAATCTGGGTGATGCCCTCTGATATGATTTAACATGTTTGGCGTGTTGTCATTAGCATACCGCACCGCTATCGAACAACGCCGACACAGCGTCCTCGTCCGATCCACCACTCGCACACTTCATCGTTATTGTAGTCCACAGGGAACCCGCAACGTTCCCACAGCTGATTTAAAAGAAGCAGGTGGGTTCTAGCTCCTGTGTGTTATCTGAACTCGCCATACTAACTTTTCTTCTTCTTGGATTTTGTTCGTTTTGTTGTTGTGTATTCGTCGTGTGACTGCATGTGCCGAACCGTGACGTCCGAACCGTGACGGTACGGGACGAATACGGATACCGTTACACCCCTACTCAGTGATGATACTTATATTTCGCCGGTCGGGGCATGGGGCTTTTAATCTAAGGACGAGTAGTTAGAGCAAATCATCTTTACTCAAGGTCTACTTACTAAGTATTTTTATTTTTTTGCCCTTAACCGCATCAAGGATTAGTCTTTAGTAAATTGAGTTTCCACAGTTGTCATAGAGTTGGTTTACTTGTCATCATGTCAATCTAGAATAGGATAGTGCACCTCTAGTTACGATTATTTTTGGCACATTTTGACTATACTTAAATTCTAGGAAATAGAAAACCATTCTTGGCCCATCGTATAAAAAAAAACATTTTCCATCATAGCTGGTGTAAAAAGTACACATATTGTAAATTGTACATTTCCCCTCTGTGGGACAAATAAAGGTATTCTGAATCGTCAGCACACAGGGATTGTTGATGAGATAAGATTTGGTGAGGGAAGTCAGAAGAAGAGGAGCAGTGTCTTCATGCTCCTGATATTCTCCTGAAACATCTTTGTTACAGTGAAGGCAGGATCCTGGTTCACAGCCGGGCCCGGGACACGTGTCTGGAGTTATCAGGTCACAACCAGGAGGTCAACTGCCTGGACGCTAAAGGGGGACTCATCATCAGCGGATCCAGAGACCGAACCGCCCGGGTCAGATGTGTTTGATTTGCTCATTATGTGACGTCTATATTCCATAACTGTTACAGCAAGAGGAAGACTGAAGGACAGAAACCTCATTGCTTTATAAGAGTGACTGTACAATTCCTCAGATTTCATTTATCAATATTAATTATGCTGTATATGTGCAAAACATAACATGACCCCAGTCAGATAAAGTATGGATAACACAATATGTCTGGTGATGTATGCACGACTCAATGTGCTTACTGAAAACGTTTGTTTCTCTAGATGTGGACTTTGACTTCTAGCCACCCCAGAGACACCTTCCCCATGTCTGACAGAGTGTGGTCTGTTGCCATCAGTCCCACATTGAGGTTAGTCTTTCCTTGACACCCCTAACAAGAGTTTTATTGTCAGGAGCCTTAAAGAGGTTGCTAAATGTGTGTGTGGAGGTAGTAAAATGTTTTTTAAATGTAATTGTTAATACATGTTTACAGTAGGGCTGTCAGTTGATTAAAATATTTAATCGCGATTAATCTCATGATGTCCATAGTTAATCGCAAATTAATCGCACATTTCTTATCTGTTCTAAATGTACCTTAGAGAAATAGTTTTTAATACTCTTATCAACATATGAGTGGACAAATATGCTTTATGCAAATGTTTGTTTATTATCATTGGAACAATGACAAATATTCTCCTGAATATTTTCAATACAACAAGCTGGAACCTCTCTCTCTCTCTCTTACTGTGAGGGACCAAGCAGTAAGGCAACAGAACACAGGAGTGGTTTGAATAAACTAGGGTTTTTATTTACC
>NW_011335713.1:1675-5060 GCF_000735185.1 Notothenia coriiceps | reverse complement strand
TAATATCTCTAAAAGTAAGAATCAGATTTAAAAGTTGTTTTACACGAATAATGTCAGAAAGATGTGTAACATTTTAAAGTTGGAATGAGGTGTCTGAGTGAAAGTATGAATGAACAGTTAGCAGTTGAATTGCATGAAGATTTTTTGAAGTCTGAAGATTTTCTCCATTGACTTCAATGTTAAAAATGTGATGTATTATGGGATGTATCTCTGGAAATATGAAAGTTATGAATGAGAAAACTAAGAGCCATCGATTCCCGACCGAGCTGAACGTTTTGATGTTTGAACGGAGTTTCTGCGATGTTCAATGCGGGAGGAGAAGAGGGCCAACATACCGGCGGAATAATAAACTTTTCGTGCGTAGAATAACAAAGTCTGTAAATATGAGAAAAGATTAAAAAAAGACGTGAAAAAATGTGTGGAAAATGTGCTATAAATATGTGAATAAACCTCTGAAATATAATAAAAACATGTCTGAAATATGGGAGATTTTTTGGGGGAAATATGTAATAAAATGTCTGAATAATATGTGCAAAATGTAAAAGTATAATAATATAAATAAACTATGGAAAGTATGTAAAATATCTGAAATATAGGTCAAATAGTAGATCGAAAATATGTACAAATTGTCAAAATATATGTAAAGAAATGCAGAATAAATGATCAATGCATTTTGAAAGTGTGTTAAAGGAGTAGCAGGAGGCTTATTAAAGGCCAACACGCTTCACATGAGACTCAGTACAGTCTGTCGGGGACAGTAGATGTTTGAAGGATAATGAAACTCGTACCCTGGTCTTCTTGTACATCTTGTTCTTGAGGTAGCTGAACGTCCGGCTGACTTTCGTCGTACTCTTTCCATCAGCGTCGCTGCGCAGAGGGCCAGGCTCCTCCTCTGATATACTGCAACACACACAGACACACACACACTTAATATGTATCCTCTAACAGCTGCATTCATACCTGTTCACACATTCCTGAAGCAGCTCTTTACAGCACAATAAAGGTCCTGTAGAGAACCACAGCCACACAGTGCCTTTATAGGACTATAAAAGGTGCAGCTGTGTGTGTGTGTGTGTGTGTGTGTGTGTGTGTGTGTGTGTGTGTGTGTGTGTGTTGGACCGACCTGTATGCTAGTGACCCAGAGGCGCTGGAAAACGACCTCATACCTAGAGAGAAATGAGAGAGGAAGCCAGCGGTAAAGATTCATTAAAAAACCATAAAAAAAACAAAAACTGGAGAGAAGTTTTTTTATTTACTGTGTTTTTGGAAGTTCTCCCTCTCCCCTCTCTTTAAGGTGAGTACAATCTCAGCTTGAGGTCGACCACACTTACCACCAGGTTATTCTCTATTTACCTGAACTTTGAGTAAGTTAGACTTATACGTGAGACGTTAAAAAATACCTTGAATACCAGATTAAAATGTAATTAATGCTAGGGCAAAAAGTGCAATTCAAATATATGATGTCAATATAAATATTCACTTAATCCTACAATCAAAGAGCTCTATGGATTTACAGCTACTCATCTGGAAGAAGGTCTCAAACATATGTAAAACATTTCCAAATATGTGGAAATAAAATGGAAAGTTACATAGAAAGTGTCTTGAAAATAATTGAACATTTAATAAAATAATTAATAATTGAACATTTAATAAAATGTCTAAAAGTGACTGGGGAAATGTCTGGAAATAAATAACAAATATCCTAAAATGATGTGAAAGAATTAAAAAAGTGATGTAAAAATAGGAATACACAAAAAAATATACAAAAAAAAGTGTATAAAAGTAAAATATGTGAGTTTTTGGCTGTAAGAATTGGGCTGAATGCGTAATGCACGCCATCCTGTCCTTCAACAGCTACCTGTAGCGTCCAGGTGTTAGCATTAGCTCCTCTCACTGTGTGTGTGTGTGTGTGTGTGTGTGTGTGTGTGTGTGTGTGTGTGTGTGTGTGTGTGTGAGCCAATAACAGAACGGCTCTCACTGTGTTTGAGCCAATAACAGAGCGGCTCTGGATGGACCCTCACTGAGGCCAGGAGCCGGAGCTCAAAGTGTTCAAAGTGTTTCCTTTGATCCGGTGCCGGGACACTAATGGCTGCTGGAAACCGGCTCCAACAAATATCTGACTGCAACACATCGAACGTCGTGAACTCTCAAAACACACTTTTCCTTTTCATGCAGTATTTTAAGGTCAGATTTCCTGCCAAACTGTTGCTATCTGTTACTTAATCTCTGACCTAGTTGTGTTTCTTTCTGATTTCACATCAAGGCAAACACTGCAGGCTTCGCCCAGAAATCACCACACATTCTTTGAATCCGTTAAACGTAGCTATACACCTTCCTAGACGGTCGTTTCTCTCTCCTCTGACCTGCTCTGCACCAGAGAAGCAAATCTTAAACAGGACGATGAGGGAAAAGTGTTTCTACTGGGGCAACGAGAAAGAACTGACCACATTTGAAGTCAATCTGATGAAAACTGTAGGAGTTTGTTCAATGTGAAAAGTGCAGAAATTGGCCAAAAGTTGTACAACAAATAAAAAATGTCCGTCTCCCTGTTGAGTTTACGGTATGACTCCAAGAGGCTTTTCTGTGCATCTCACCGTGCTACATATACCGACCAAATATCAAATGTATAGGTAGAACCTGAACGAGGGGCTGCCTTTTGGCAACTTATTACGGGGCAAGTTTTTTAGCGAGAGTCCGAGAACGCGACCACGAACAAATAACATGTAAAAGTGTAACGTTTAAAAGGCAAGGCCTTCCAAAAATGTGATTTACTTCCAGGAGAACTAAATAATGAAAACCAAAGCGATCATAATAGGTCCTCCGTTCTTTTCTGGCCCTAACGATAATATAAATATCTCACGTGTTTCTTGTTCTGCTTCTTGAGAAAAGATATGGTTACAGGGCTGACATGATACGACATTATTTCATACATAAAACAATTATAACTCCACAAATCAGATAAAGAAAGAAAAACAGGAAATTAAAACAAAACAACATCATCTAGGATACAGTCAACAGATAACAAATGCAGAAATCATTCTCATGAGAGCATGGATGGTCATATCTAACCAGAAGCTCACTAGCATGGTCTTAGGTTGTATATCCTATACCCAATGGTCCCATCTTTGTCAAAGATATGAACTTGATTCCTAATGTTTTGGGTCCTTCATTGGGTTAGGATAGGAAACTAGTGACGCTCTAACACCACAGCTATTCTCTAGTGTTGCTATGACTACAGATCATCACTTACTCAGGTTGTCCTCATCATCACTAGATGAAGATTCCCCGTAAAGGAACTGAGACTTAGATTTGATGAGGGGGGTGAAGTTGAAAGAGAAAGAAATTCTCCTCTTACGCCTCAGATGTCCCACAGCTGGGGGGGGGG
>NW_011335713.1:0-1641 GCF_000735185.1 Notothenia coriiceps | reverse complement strand
AGGAAGGAAGGAAGACAGACAGACAGACAGCAGGACACTTATTAAAAACAATTAAGAAATGTTATACACAGTGAGGAGAAGGAGGGAGACATGTCCAGGTAAAGAGAAACTGTGACGCCTAAGAAACATGAACCCAACCAAATCAGGATTTAGATTACAGGTGTTATTCTTAGACCTCTACTCAGGTTCATAAATGATAAGAATATAAAAGGTATAACCTCGCCAACCCTAACAGCTGCAACAACATTTATAAGAGGTACGTGGTTGGTCATTTGATTAGTTATTAGAGAGATGATGACATGGAGCTGCGATGACAGGGTGTAACCATGACTACTCACTCACCATCGAGGTCTCTCTGGCTGATGGCCAGCATGGACACAGACTTGGTGAGAGGGAGGGCCATCGGGGGACAGCTGTTCCTCAGGGGCCGGTAGCGCCTCAATTTCTGCACCCAAACACACTTCAGTCAGACTCAGAGCATTAAGAAGAGGAAGCAGAACACTGTTTACGGAGCACTTCTCATCCAATAGGTGCAGCGGCAGAACTGAAACGCTGACTTTAGAAGTGTTTATAAATAAAGACTACAAGGTAATGAATGAAAAGCTGTGTCTTTATGTCTAGCAGCCACTCAAACAGGAAACAGGAAACTCAATGAATGATTTTTGATGAGGAGCCGCCGGAGGGAAAGCATGTTTATTAATTCTTACTAATCTGTCACTGAAGTTCCCCTCCATGTTTACGAGTGTTGTTGTTTGTGTACGAGCTTTACAAACACATCTCCCTCTCGTGTGAATTAGACCGAGGACGCTTTTAAGGATCCCTCAGGACTGCGAGACATTATGTGAGGATAAGACATCTGAAGGATAGAAGTGTGTGCGTGTGTGAGTGTGTGAGTGTGTGTGTGTTTTCAAAGAGTCTAATGCTGTATTGTCACATGCACAAAGCTACAGTGTAGAAATGGCAATGTAATTGTTCTGACCTGAGCTCCTCCAGCAACGCAACATATATAATAAAATACAAAAATACAAAATAGTGCAAGAAGTCTATATACATGTCAATAGAATATGATATGTGCGTTCGTGTGTGTGCATCTCTGTCTGTATGTGTGTGTGTGTGTGTCCTAGCGTTACTATCCTTGTGGGGACCTAAATCTGTTTACAGTCACATGTGGGGACTTGCCTCCCTTATGGGGACATAAGGGTGTGTGTGCATCTCTGTATGTGTGTGTGTGTGTGTGTGTGTGTGTGTGTGTGTGTGTGTGTGTGTGTGTGTGTGTCCTAGCATTACTATCCTTGTGGGGACCTAAATCTGTTTACACAGTCACATGTGGGGACTTGCCTCCCTTACATAAGGGGACATAAGGGTGTGTGTGTGTGTGTGTGTGTGTGTGTGTGTGTGTGTGTGTGTGTGTGTGTGTGTGTGTGTGTGAGCTGTCTTTGGCTCTTTTCTGCTGAAACAAATCTAAATTCTCCCTCTGTGGGACTAATAAAGGTACTCTGATTCTGAGTGTGTGTGTGTGTGTGTGTGTGTGTGTGTGTGTGTGTGTGTGTGTGTGTGTGTGTGTGTGTGTGTGTGTGTGTGTGTGAGCTGACCCTCTGCTCCTCCTGGATTTCGCTCAGAGACACCAGTGATCCCCGGTAA
>NW_011335712.1:0-2589 GCF_000735185.1 Notothenia coriiceps | reverse complement strand
ACACACACACACACACACACACACACACACACACACACACACACACAGACTGGCTATGATGGTATGAGTTGGTGAGTTGAGTGACGTGTGGGGCAGACATGTGTCTGGTGGACTCAGCTGGAGGAGAATAGAGTGTGTTATTTAAAGCTCTGAATCAATCCCCTTCTTTCTCTTGTTGCACTCTCCCAGACATCACCACTCCACTGTGTTCCCGTCCCCGAGCTCAATATAAAAAGGCATACGAGTCAAAAATCCACACACACACACACGTTGTGACACAAGCCTTCGAACAGATTCACATGCACGCAAAGAGACCGAAGAATATTCTAATATGCATGTGATGCAGAGACACATATGAACCATCTTACTTATGCATACAGTACAAAAACATATCTTTCTTACACACACACACACACACACACACACACACACACACACACACACACACACACACACACACACACACACACACACACACACACACACACACACACCTTTCATTTGCCCAATGGAAACATTCCATTACACCCCACCTCCCCCTTACTTCCAAATGTCATCACAAGGTAGAAATAGGAAGAAATTGGCACGGAAATGAGCCCGTAATGACAGCAGGCCCCCTCTGGGATCACATTCTGATAGATGTGCAATGAATATTTCAGGCAGAAATCACACAGCTACAGTGCATCTGATCACTACCTACAAGCATCTTGAAACCCCAGTCATAAAACCTGCTTTCCTTTCAAGAAATTGAAAAAATGCTGCCCTAGTTACGCACGTTTCTTGCATTTTTCTGCTGCCCATATTGCAAAGTGTAATTTGAAAAAACACAGACCTTTTTATCTAAGACATATAATTTCTTGACATTGATGTATTGTATTAACAAATAATGCAAAAAATGAGATTTATTGTCCTTGAAAACAGCATTTGAAGTTTGCCATAACAAAAAAAGGACAGTGCTTTTCTTAATGCAATTTGTTTGGCCGTTGGCTTTCCATTCCATTAGCCAGTGTTCTTACATCGCCCATGTCGAGAGAGGGGAGACAGGCTTATATCTTCTCAATAAATCTGGACCCTGCCATACTACTTAATCGGTTCGGTTTACCTTGCATCCTGTGTGTTTTACAGATTAGGAATAGCCATTGCTCCAACCAATATGCTAGCATGGTTTAGCGCGATTAGGCAGCAACTCAATGTTGAAAAGACAAACAAGATCTCCACAAGCTTGATATGTGACAAAATATAAGAATAATTAGGATTAAATAAGAAAGCTAAAAGTTGAAATATAAATATAATAGCAATATGACTTGGGGAGTAACAGATACATTTAACGGGATTACGTAATAAGGATACAAAAAAGGGTAACTATTCTCTTAAATTTGGGATTACCAGCAGTATTACAATGTTACTAAAAAACTTAAATTAGCATATAGTGTTTGATCCTAAATATCGTGGATTCTTCTTTTCTAAGGTCACATTGTTCTGTCGTCTTCGATAATACACTTCAGTAATAAACATCTTATTGATATTTTCTTTCTCTTGTATTTATTTGCATTGCATTTGATATCGAGGTAATGCAAAATTAACAGTTACTTTTATATTTTGGTACTCAGATTACGTTACTGATTACATTTTTTTTTAAAGGCAACTAAAACCTGAATATAGCCCATGCATGTTAGTGCCATCATTTAAAAAAATAAATAAGGGGTGACATGAAAATAACCAGTATAATGGAAGGCTATTATGTAATTTGTACTTATTATATAATATCTATCTATCTTAGAAGTCCTGAAATCTGTGTATGAAAAAGTACAATCCAAGCTAAATGGAAAAATGATCCAATTTTGGAGGATACAATTTCCCATTATCTAATCTTGACTGCAATATATTAGGATATTCCACAATCTCTTACAGCCACGACACTACTCATCTCAGCGTGTGAATCATGCCTGAATGTGTGATCAAGATAAATGACCTTAATATACCCAAGGTGTTGAAAATGAGCTTGATGTGTTTTGTTATCCCTACACCCTCAACAGAGTTGCATCAAGGTCTACAGCGTGTTATGGTGGACTACATCTGCATCTGTTGGCTGACAGGCCTGATGCTGGATCCTCACCAACGTGTACAGGCAGGTAGGACTTGTATCAGTGTGATGTAAAAATAAGTAGGCTGCTACTGATGTCCTAGCAGTCATTCAGCGAGCAACAAGCAAACGGAAAGTTAACTGAATGCTGTTAAACATCCACATGGGTTTCCCACACATAGACTATACTTGGGCGGGCCGCCCAGGTATATTAAAGGCCGCCCAAGTATATTTTACGATCCATTTAGTCTTTTTTAGTTTTTTTTTGAATAGTTTTATTTAGTTTAGTTTTTTTTCCGTCTGCGATCACGATGCCACCTGCGATTGATTTACTTGTGGACAATGATCCCTTGCTCTACGCCTCCTGTACCCAGTCCCGGACTGGCCTTTGGGAGGACCGGGGGGTTTCCCGATGGCCGGCCTGCCTCACACAGGGTAACTGGCTGTATACATGATGTGGTCTGCCGACATGGCCACTGTCATACAGATCATAAATCAAAGCCTTT
>NW_011335711.1:0-1885 GCF_000735185.1 Notothenia coriiceps | reverse complement strand
TGTGTGTGTGTGTGTGTGTGTGTGTGTGTGTGTGTGTGTGTGTGTGTGTGTGTGTGTGTGTGTGTGTGTGTGTGTGTGTGTGTGTGTGTGGCAAAGTGTCCTAAACAGACGGTGCTTTACGTCCTCGATGGAGGAAGACTCTGATTTCCCCCGAGTGAGACAAATCAGATCTGGAGCTGCTGAGCCCAAAGGATCGGCTGATGAGATTGTGAAAAATAATCCACCACGAATACTTGTGGCAGCGAGTGTTTACACCACTTCAGTAGAGATGTTTCTCCTCTATGACCTTGCCTGCGTGAATGCGTATGTGTGTGTTGCATTTTACCTGCAGCTAACTGAGGGTCACATGGAGGTGAGCACGTCACTGCTGCCTCGTCTTCCTTCAGATAAACCCATTTCCACCTAGATAGGAGCTATCTGCAGAGAGACTCAGACAGACTTGGAGCCGTGACTTTTATATTCGTCCAGGTCTGCAGTGATTGCTTCCGGCCAAATGTCAAGGGCTGTTTTGAGACAGAGGGAAATGGCTGGTAGCAATAGGAGGACGGTGTTATCTCCCTGTCTCCTGAATCTATCTGGATTTGCTCCCCGTGAGATTTTCTATTTACTCTTCATCTCGATGTTTCATTTAGTGGTCCAATCCTTTTAGATTCCCCCGTCTGTTTCTTTCTCACTGACTCCGTGGATCTTCATTAGCGGTAGCCATGTTATAGTGAAGCCTGGTCGCCTAAAAACAAAGTTCCCATTCAAGGAAACTTGTTCATTCTGATAGACACTTGCTTAGGGATGCTGCAATACCAGAAGGGACGTATTCTTCACTAAAATCCAGTACAATTACATCATTTTTGATACTTGTGCCATGTACTGTACTAGGGCTGAACGACTAATCGATTTTACATCGAACTCGCGATTTTAAATTATGCGATTATCAAATCGCAAAGCCTGCGATTTTTTTTTAACATTTTTTTTGTTTCTTCTTGAGTGTCAGTCATCCACACCAATCAGAGCTGCTGTGCTCCACATGTACCAGCCATTGTTAACCAATCAGAAGTGGCCAATGATAGAAGGTGATAGACAGATTGATCCAATCACCTGCCAAGTATTTTTGAAAGTGCCTGCCTTTTCCAAATGGCTTCCAATGGAGCTTTAGATGGTTTGGTAAAACAAACCATCTGAGTCAGGTTAGTAATGCTCCATCACATGTTTCTATTACAGGGTTAATCCGAAACTGAAGCTTGACTTTAAAGCAACCCAACGGAAGTTTCATGTAAGTTTAGTTATTTCACTCGTAGCTCGGGCTGCGGGGGTGCTAGAGACGGGAGCACGTTGATGCGACCTTCCTAGCCGGAGATATGGCCGCATTTTACAATAAACTTCCGTTGGGTCGCTTAAAAACAAATATCGCAAATCGAATCGCAATATCTTTCAGAAAAATTGCAATTTGATTTTTTCCCAAAATCGTGCAGCCCTATACTGTACTACAACGTTCACTTATTTTTCACCATTTGCATATTTTATTTTGCAGATGTGTTGCTTATCCTAATGATCTGCCTCAAGTTGTTTCTCGCCAAACTCACAATACCGTTATAATGAACCCTTTGCCCAATTACTCTATTTTAACGTGGCTTTGTTTTTTATAATGTAGCATTATCAGTGATATTTTCTATGAGGCAAATGTTATCTTGAGCCCTGACCCTTAGTACCTACTGTGGTACTGCAGAAAAACAAGTACCGTCCAATTTAACATAGATTTGAAGCATCTGTTTTCGTGGCATTCTTAATCATAACCCAAACCATGATCATTTACTTAGTTTTGTTTTAATCAACAACCTTATATGCTTTAAAACGCCACCGGTAATCCTGGAGAGAATACGTCCCCCCCCCC
>NW_011335710.1:0-3294 GCF_000735185.1 Notothenia coriiceps | reverse complement strand
GTGTGTGTGTGTGTGAATGTTAGCTTCCTAGAGCAAGTGGTGCTGCTCTGCATGAATGAGGTGAATGACTGGGAGTATGTAAAACGTTTTGAGGGGATCGAAAAGACCTCATAAAGAGATATATCAGTACAGTCCATTTACCATATAAACGTTTTGCTTTAAAGTGGACCTATCATGCTATATTTGAAACATATATTGTAGGGCCATACCTATATAAAACATGTCTGTGAAGTTTTTAAAAAACAAACAAATCAAATAACGTTTTATTTGTATAGCACACATTTTTAAACGATTTTTGGTCGAGCCAAAGTGCTGTACATATAATACAAAATAACCTACAGTAAAGACACTTTACAGCAAATACAACAGCACAGTTTGTACAGAATATCAGTATGAGAAAACAACGCTCTCTGTCCTTAGAGCAAATACCAAACAGATCATGCATTTCAGCCATGCCTCATTTCGCTCTATTTGCTCTTTTCCAGCCCTGTTTTTGCAAGGGCTGATTCTGTGACTACAGCGCCACCTACAGGCCCGGCATATGTACTACAGCGTCTCCAGCGCTTTCGAGCGGTCTCTCATTCCCGTGATAGGTGGAGAGTTGCCCATATAGGCGGAGCACCCCGTTTCTGACGTCAGAACAATTCAAATAATAATCAGATCAGTTGCAGAGCCCGTTTTTAGAGATTTGGGTACGGAGGAAAAGAGAGAGGGTTGTGTTTTCTGACTCTTGGTGAGTTCCCTGACACACCGGGGGACATGTATAAAAGATGTACAAAAGTGCATTTTGCATGATAGGTCCCCTTTAAGCTACACAATATTGCCAAAAGTAAGTGGACACTACTTTCTGTGCTGTTGGTGAGGGGCTGTTTTTTTTCTATCGAGATGTTTTCACAAAAATGTTCTTCCGACTTTGCTTAACAGTTAGTGTTTGTCTCTTTCCTGTGTCTTTAGTGTTTACCTTTCATTGGTTTGTCCATACCTGTACTTTGCTCAAAATGAAAAAGTGTCTATACATGCAGAAAAAAGGCAAATAAAATGAGTTCATTTAAAGTTTTGAAAAACCCTTGACATCAATTGTCTGATCGAATTTCTCGCTTAGACACAAAAATTCCTTTTTAGTATTTTATTCAAATTCCATGGTCTTATTTCCCCCCACATTGTGACCTGACTGTAGAGCTGCAGCCTTCATCATTATACCATCCGCCCTGTGGCAGCCGTCCTGCAGTCACACATCTGTAATGAATAAATGATAACATATTTTCTGGGAGCGTAGTTTCCCCGGAGCGGCTGCTGCATCCTGCATGAGCCTCCGATTAAAACCCCAGCTGCTGACATGAAGCAGGTCTGTATCTCTGTCCGGTTTATTGTTGTTTTAATCTCCATACTGCGCATATGTAGCGTTCAAACTGTCCCAGATATTAGCAGACAGATACTCATCAGCGGATATCGGAGCTCTGCGAGTGCTTCAGGCAGCAATAAAAGACATTTTCCGCCTGAGATATTCAATAAAATGATATCATAGCTCGGGTTTAAAGAGAACAATGAAAGACCCTTTCTCTGTGGCTCCATTGGACTGCGTGACTACCAAAGAGGGATTTGAATGATGTTAGAAATGCAGATGGGTGATTCTTCACTTAGAGGGGATTTGAAAACTGACTGTGAACCTCCACCATCCCCTGAAAAATATAACTGTATACAAACCCCATATTTTCTTCACTTCTACAAATCACTCCGTTCTGATTATATTGTTCTGTTTCAATGTTGACCTTGTACGAACTGTACGCTGCATCAGTTGAACCGTCAGACATCCAAGAAAAGGGGAATCTTTCTCAATATGTCCTTAAAATTCCCACGCTCTTGGCAATGAAATCGATCAACAGACTGTACACTTTGTAAAGCCTCTGTACTGCAGACATTGAATTTGAATGACCATAAGGTTGATCATTTCCAGCGCCAATTTAAAATTGAAAAACATAAAAAATAATATCGCCTAATGCTATATTTTTACTTAGGCCGAATGTTTTTACGCTTCAGAATTGTTGTTAATATATGGAGATGATCCTGCCTAACGAAACGTGTGAGTACCAGAAACGTTTGTTTGACACAGAGATTATTTTCTGTAATAATCCCAAATCACACCATTGGCTTTTTGGGGGAGCCAGGGAGATGCTGCCTTCAGGCTCGGCCTACAAAACACATCAATGCTGCTCCGCTCTATAAACCTTTACTCGTCAGGCATCAGATCGGTCTCCAGCTGTTTCCTTGTTTTCTGATACTCCACTCACAAATCCCCCTCTAGAAATGAGAAGAGGTTTTATCCAGGGAAACCGTTTGAGTTGTGTGTTTTAGCTGTGTGTGTGTGTGTGTGTGTGGTTTGGGTGTGTTTGCAGGCTGTTGGGAAGAGGCCATGTAGCTCCCAGCTAACGCTCACCCCTTCATCGTCCCCCCCGGAGAGTTGAAAGAGCTGAACAGGAACAGTGCTGCGTTCTTCAGCCTCACACTGCACTTCATACACTTTGGTTCCTTCAGGGAGAGATGGAGCGCTGACGATGTGTTCGAACGTCAGCAGTGATGTGAGGCGTGTGGAGATAAAAGAGAGGAAACTCTGGAGCGGTCAGTTGAATCAGGAGAGACTAAAGCACATGTATTGATGTGTGGACAAGATGATGAAGAGGGGTGTGTGGATTTAAAGTTGGAGACATACAAGTGAACGTCCTCAATGAAACATATGTCCTCATAATTTGCAGGATGTTAAGAACTACTTTTATTACATCTCAATGCCATCTTTTGTAGACTAGAGTGATGTTAAAGCTGAAGGTCAATGGTTGTTTGAATGTGTTTGTTGTCTTAAATAAGGTCTCTGGTTAGAACAAGCTGAAGAGATGTTCGCTCTACGACATAAAATACGTCATTAAATACCCGACTGTTGGATTTCAAAATGGAGGTTGCTAACAAGTGTCTAAATGAGACGACTAAATGTCATCACGCCCAACATTAGCCGCCTTTAGCTTAGCGGTGGTGACGTGAAGTCATGTGACCGTGCTGTAGTTCCTTTATAGCCCAACATTAGCCACCTTTAGCTTAGCGGTGGTGACGTGAAGTCATGTGACCGTGCTGTAGTTCCTTTATAGCCCAACATTAGCCACCTTTAGCTTAGCGGTGGTGACGTGAAGTCATGTGACCGTGCTGTAGTTCCTTTATAGCCCAACATTAGCCACCTTTAGCTTAGCGGTGGTGACGTGAAGTCATGTGACCGTGCTGTAGTTCCTTTATAGCCCAACGTTAGCTTTT
>NW_011335709.1:0-1919 GCF_000735185.1 Notothenia coriiceps | reverse complement strand
TTTAAAGTAGAGACACTACATACTGATATACACCTGAACGTCAGCAGGAGAGGACTCTTTAAAGTAGAGACACTACATACACACACAGAAACACACACTGAACATCAAACACCTCCACTGACAGAAACACACCACACACACTCCTGACGTCGCACAGGGAAAATGGGGAAGGGGAGTAAACAGAGCGATCTAACCCCATCCTTAAAATACTCTCTTGGTGCGGCACACACACACACACGCACACGCACACACACACACACACACATACACGCGCGCGCACACAGAGAGAGAGAGAGAGAGAGAGAGAGAGAGAGAGAGAGAGAGAGAGAGAGAGAGAGAGAGAGATGAGCACACACCCCGATGAAGTGGAACAAAGAGCGCAGAGCAGCGTGGAGGCACCAGCAGGAGAGGAATGATGCGCAGGGAAACACGTCTTCAAAGTACCTCTGCAGTGTAGAGCATAGAAGAGAGTGAAATAAATAATAAAACCATTCAAAGTCAAAAGAAAACGTAAGAAACGGCCTGATTAAAATGAAAACACATGGAAAATGACATATAATGCATTTTAAATGGATATTAGAACTGCACAAAGGGAGTGTTAAATTGAATTTGTATCAACTTCATTCAAACTGAGATTAATTTAATTAAGACTGTTGAGATATGGCTGAAAAAACGGAATGTTTTGCTTAATTTAAACGTTTTTACAAATGTTTCTTATCATTCTAATTATATGGTGATTTCCTAGAGTATACTATAAATGAATGTTTTTGCTCATGAAAAAGAGAAGGATGTCAGAAATGCCACTTTTTCTTCTTTACGTGTTGTCATCCAACCAACATCAACAACTGTTCGGATGCAATTCAATGGGGAAAATCCCTAAACTCTGATTCAGGCTTTGCCATTACCTCATAATGGTTTGCAATCGCTTTGTGTTTTATATTGATACATTGGTAATATGCCCATCTGGGTGGTGTATCATAACAAAACAATCATCATCAGAGCTGCTCTGCGCTAAGAAAAATATTGATTAGTTTATTGGGTTGCAGCTGCTCTGGTTCACAATGAACATAAAGTCAGAGCCAGCAAAGAGGAGGCTACACTTTTGCTTATACAATATTAAAGAGGCCCTATTATGCTTATTGGGGTTCTCCCTTTCCTCTCATGTTTGTGTGCACGTATGGTCTGCAAAAGCTAGAATACCAAAGTTCCGGAACACGGTGACATCACTACGGAACACTCGCGCCCTTCTATTGGCTAGCGCTCCAACCCATACGTGATATGGCTAAGGGGCGGGACATCTCTAAGAGGTTGACCAATCACAACAGAGCCGGCCAGCTAACCAATCAGAGTACTGGGCTCTGGTTTCAGACAGAGGGTGAAGCACAGGCAGTATGAGAGAAATAAAGAGCTTTTTGAGCATTAAAGCATGGAGACATGTCCAAGTAGAGACACTACATACTGATATACACCTGAACATCAGCAGGAGAGGACTCTTTAAAGTAGAGCCTGAACGTCAGCAGGAGAGGACTCTTTAAAGTAGAGACACTACATACTGATATACACCTGAACGTCAGCAGGAGAGGACTCTTTAAAGTAGAGACACTACATACTGATATACCCTGAACGTCAGCAGGAGAGGACTCTTTAAAGTAGAGACACTACATACTGATATACACCTGAAATCAGCAGGAGAGGTGATATACACCTGAACATCAGCAGGAGAGGACTCTTTAAAGTAGAGACACTACATACTGATATACACCTGAACATCAGCAGGAGAGGACTCTTTAAAGTAGAGGCACTACATACTGTTATACACATGAACATCAGCAGGAGAGGACTCTTTAAAGTAGAGACACTACATACTGATATAAACCTGAACATCAGCAGGAGAGGACTCTTTAAAGTAGAGACACTAC
>NW_011335708.1:0-4552 GCF_000735185.1 Notothenia coriiceps | reverse complement strand
GGTATTTTAGGGCGTTTACCGGCAGGGCTGGTGAGGCTTTCAAAACCATGGACAGCTCACATGAAGATCATCCATTGTGGTCCACTCTTCTCTGTCCTTCTGTCCGCACGGGCTGCAGCTTTATTTGGCTGTAGCACTTCATAAAACATTTCAGATAACTCTTCCTTTCATAGTTACGTAGTGAAAAAAATATTTAGTACAGCACTGATACTGATATTTTACCTTTTAATCAATGAAAGGCCCCACACATGATATCAAGATTTGACTCTGTGGCTATTGGTTTGACGTCAGCTGTACACTATAAAAACATCAGTGTTGTATTCGGTTGGATAAATAATATCTGAGTATTTGTCTTCATGCACAATCTTGCCTTAACACCAACTTTTGGATACACAATTGACATCTGATCTTCTGAAACCCACATTTTCCCTCTCTCGCTTTGTTCTGACCTATAATTTGATACATCATGCTAATCTTTTGACTTTTTTTTACCTTTTCTATTTCACAAACAGTACGTCATTCTTGTAGTCTGTAAGAAACGTACTAAGTGCATGCTCTTGGATGTTTTTGTGTTATTCACATGCTCAGTGTCATGGAGTTCTCCTTGTTGATGGAGAAAGAAAAAATATAAATCTCAAACGTTTATTTTAACTTTATATTGTTACATTAACTATTACACCCATTGTCAGTAACTGGCTTTCTGAAGGCGTAAGGTGTAAAGGTAAATCACAAAGAGGAATGCGTAGAAACCAGAATTTAGCACATTTTCAAGATCTAGTTTTTTCAATGTAATAATTTCTATAAAAGGGATTCCTTGTTTGTCTAATAATGAATAGACTTAATGATGGTACATTTGTGCATGTGGATTAGGTTTGGTGTATTGCAATTGCTTCCTTTGCTTTATAATTAGCCACCTATCCCATTCAGTTTTTTGCTGTTTTATTATTTAAGCATTTATGATCAATGACAGATTTTATGCTTTGTTAACTTCAGACCATAATCATACATGATCCTTATTCCCTCTTTAAACTCTAAAATAAGCTGAAATCTGAGATGTACATTTAGGTTTTACACGCTGGTGTGGACCTGCTAACATTAACCTCCTACTTTAAGAAAAGGATTATTCATGTAATCAAAATGAAATGTGCTAGAACATATTCACATAAAAGGTTCTGGATGCTAACATATATTATGTTTTACACTTATTTTGTTGGTCTTATGGACAACGTATAACAAATGGTATACACACTGAAGTCCATGAGAGTGAGGCCTACTGGAATGGGTTATACTGAACATATCTGCACCATGTACAATGTTTTATTCCATTTTAGTTGAATAAGTGTAATGCTTTTGTTTCAGTCAGTGCTCTGCTCACCCATACAAACTGAAATAGCCAATGCAGTTGATAATAAAAAAAGAGTGCTATTCATATGTGGATTTTTTTTTTTTTTACAGCTTGACGTTTATGTCAAATCTGAGAAATCCAATAGAAGATGTTGAAAACAAACAATGCAAATGGAGATTGTTGTTACAGTACATGACTCATTTTGTTATCAATTTACGTTCCGTCTAATAGATCTGCGACTTTGTGTTTCAGATACTGGATCAGCTGTGTATGATCGTCTGCCATCAAATAAGCAGTTTTGTTCTTTTCAGGTCTTTTTGCGGTCTGGGCTTGCTGTCAAATGACTATCCAGGAAGCCCTTACCCCAAAAAGCATCTGCAAGGGACCCTTACATCAAGGACAATTTGGAACAATTGTTTGAGTTCCATCATAAGCTCAATGTATGTATGGTGAAGCCTTACTTTCTCAATGTACATCAATTGAGTGAGAGTGTACAACTGAGAAAAAGTGCATTTTACTTTCCTATTCAACTAAGGAGTGTGTAGTTTATGTCCTCAACTAAAAAAGTCATGCCTGCAGTGTCAGAGTTTAAACTTTAATCATAAATGTAAATCATTCAACGATTAACTTGCTTTCACTGAACACCAGCAGGAACCACTGCTCCAACTCAAGGGGTTTGAAGCACTGCTTCAGCTCTCCAGAAGAGGGCAGCATTGCTACAAAGTTTGACTGTGAGGAAATCTGATTTAACGCCACGCAAACAAAACAAATCAGATAAAGCTGTTAAAGTGATTACCATGATCTTGATACAGGTGTCCTTGTGTGTAGTGTATAGTATGGCATAGGTGAATAAAATACTGTATTTTAGTTTTGATAACCAGCTTTAATGTAACCCAGTTTTAACATGTGTATTCATTTGTTTGGCTGTATCTAATACATATTTATTTTATCTGGAAGCATGGATTACTCCATAAAGCTTTTGAACATGTTTTGTCTCTGTCTGACCTTTAGCAGCTCAATCAACAATGCATTGGGGAATCAAGTAAGTGATTGGAACATGCCTCAACACAATAAACGATGTGTGTCCTTTTTTTATAACTCATTTTTCCAGTTATCAATATTTCCCTTGCCATTACGTTGTTTGGTGAACAGAAAAAAAGTACAATCAAGTGTAAGCGCATTGATTGACCTTTTATGAAGAACTGTGATGCATATTCTGTCTATGAGACACACCCAAAAAATGTATAAAAAACAACTTCATCCTTTGTTCCGTTGTCTCACGGCATGAAACATGTTTTACATAAAACTCTAGTTCTTGTGTTACATGGCTGGCCAGGTCTTGTGCCTTGCGCCAGAGAAACTTCAAGCAAAGAATAGACTTTCTAAAAAAATACAACAGGGGCCATTGCCCCTGTAACACTGATCAGGAACCCCCCTTTGGCCCCCCTCCAAAAAAAGGTTACAATATTACGATTTATTGGAACTAAATCAAATCAGAGACCCGGATGTAGTGGATATTAAACTGTTCATTACCTTATATAAAAGCAAATACTGTTTATGTTTTTTTTATTAAATTGTCACTTAAAGTTACTAAAACATATACTCTAAATGAAAAAAACGACTGAAACAAAGGATTGTAACTTAAATACAAATACAAATACCTTTACAAAAACAAATACCAATTACTGTATTTTATGTTTATTTTACATAATTACTTTATACCATCTTTGTCTTTTTAACCCGCTTGGATTGTGCCCCTCTCATGAAATAACTGCCCCAGCCTGGCCTCCCCAGTAAAATTGGTCTAGAACCGCCACTGCTGTCTAGCCACCAATCTTCAATCCCCTGTAATGTAGAATTTCATTGGCTGTTCCCCTTCCCATCTGTTGCTCTCTCCTCTGTATAAATGACATTGCTTTTCTGTGTAACCGAGTCAGAATTCCTTTCCACATCAGTGGAACAACCTGTCCTTTCCAGCTGGAAATAAGATTGATTCTGTTAAATGCTATAACTTTTTATTAAAATGACACAACTTTGGTTTAAGCTTGTATATGTGTTCTTTTCTTACCAGAAGGTGATTAAGTGTGGAATTTCCACCACAAAAACGTTTTCAATTGAATTTGTACAGCAGAGTTTTAATGTCAGATCTTTAGTTTTTTAATGAGTCAGCTTCTGTTTGCTTCAGTGCCAAGGTCTGAGTTTGTGTGTGTTTTTACACAAGAGCGTTTCCCCGTGCAGGCCTGCATTGATTTTAGAAAATGCAGAAGGTACAGTACTACAATCTATTACCGTCTAATGTTTCAATTTACTCTCTATTCTCTCTGCAGTGGACATTTGAAAATAAATAAATAGTTACAAAAAGTGCAATGTATCTCATAGCACAAAAATGGTCTTGAAAAAATACAACATTTATAGCATTCCTTTAAAATAGATTTGTTAAACAAAAATGTAATGTATCTTATAAGGGAAACTTCTGCAGCAATGGAGAGTCAGGACTCAGAGAGACACGAGGAGAGTTGGAGCTTTGATGTCAAACACTGGTGTTTTATTACAAGTATCGGCCGGAGAATTTCACATCACAAGTCACAGTAGCCAGAGGTTCTGACTGCACGGGTGGGTTGCCACATCAATTCTGACCAGCCTCTCTCTCGATAGACCTTTTAACTAGCTTACAGAGAGTTAATCGACATGGAGCACTTGAGATAGCCCCTACATCTGGAGACACTGAATCACCTGTCTGTGGTGCTTAGAAGCCAGCGTTCTTACAGTCATCAAAACCTATTTGACCGACAGTTGCCCGGTCATAAAACTGGTAATATCAACAATAACTGAAACATCCTATTCCTTAAGACAGATAACAGACTCAGGGTTGGTCGTAAACGTCAACACACAGAAAAGGTTAGACTCCTAGGAGTAAGACAGAATTAATCCCCAACAGTTCCACTCTTTTTATCATTTATGATAACCTTAAAACATTAGTCTAATAATAATTTGGTCAATACTTAAATCAATAGGCGTCTTCAGATTTGAGTGTGGTCTCACCGTACATCAATTACATCACAAAGTAGAATAAGATTGAAACATTCAACCACAATGATTGATACAGACAATCATAATAGAAAAATCATCTCTCATCAGTGTTTGGATCATCTTTTGTCAAAAGCACAATAATGAACACACATAAAACACAGATGCATAATAGCAAAA
>NW_011335707.1:0-2266 GCF_000735185.1 Notothenia coriiceps | reverse complement strand
CCAAACCGAGGTACGTACCGAACCGTGAATTCTGTGAACCGTTACACCCCTAGCTGCTAGTTATGGGTACTTTTTACTGAAGTACATTTCAAAGCCTCTTTACTTTCACTTGAGGAAAGAAGTTTAGTCAGTACTTCTACTTTCACCAGAGTATTTTTAAACACGAGTATCTGTACTTCTACTTGAGTAAAGGATGTGTGTACTTTTGCCATCTCTGCATTTGATTTTTTGCGGTGACAGCTGACAGTGTGTGTTGAGGGGAAGGCAGAGAGAGAGAGGGAGGATGAGAGAGAGAGAGAGAGAGAGAGAGAGAGAGAGAGAGAGATCATGTGACACCCCCCCATCTGTCCCAGGATGATGATTTAAGAGTGTTTACTTTGAGCCTCCCTGCGAGGATGACCATGATGCATCACCTTGGGCCCGATGTCCCGGCTGGGAACTTCATCCATTTTCTCCTGTTATCGTTATTAAATTGATTTTATGGGTTGATTAGAGGAAAAAACAATGAGAGAATCACAATTGGGTTTACTGCCAAGTACAAACAAGGAATTTGCATTGGTGTATAATGTTGCATGAATACAGAATTAGGGGTTAAGTTGTACCAAAAAAAAGGAGCAAATATGGAAATAATTAGAAAAATAATTAGAAAAATACTATACAACAAAAACAATGTAAAAGAAATGTTAACAATAAATAAAACAAAACAAAAAGGACAGTAAGAATATGAGAAGTACTCCAAAATGTAAATGTATTTGCAGTAACACTACATTTAAAAGTAGAGGAGATTTCTTTAAATATCTATTTATCCCCCCGCCTGAAACGCCTCAATCTGACTCTTTGTGTACTTCGTGAACATAGTGACATCACTATGAACACTGGCGCTTCTATTGGCTAGCGCTAAAACAGATTGTACGTGATTGGCTAAAGCAGGGGTGTCAAACTCAAATACACAGTGGGCCAAAATAAAAAAATGGGTACTAGTCGAGGGCCGGATTGGTTCAATGTTTATTGCAGAACTTATTGAAATGAACTTATTGAAATGAACTTATTGCACATATTAAACCTGGAACTAACAAAGCTTAAATGATTGCCTATAAAAACAACATTAAACATTAAATAATCAGTTGCATTATTTCTTATGGCTCTATCTGCAGCTTTTCCAGAGTCATTTCTTATGATTACATTTTCCCACAGGCCAACAACAGCTTCAACAAAACTATTTCCCTCAAAGAGAAAACCAAACATGCCCTGTTGTCGTGAGAGAGAAAGTGCAGAAGGAAACATCCATTAAACTCAGTGTGCTGCTCTGTGATGCTAGTTCAGATACTTGGCATCTCATCTTGGGTGCAAGGTCATCAATGTTTGGGCTCAGGCTCTGAGCTGAGGAGACCCTCAGGATGGAGTGAAGGTGTGCGTGCAATATACCGGCGGGCCAGATCTAATAGTAATTAAAAATTATCCTGCGGACCGAAATTAAATCCACCAAGAGCCTGATTTGGCCCCCGGGCCTTGAGTTTGACACATGTGGGCTAAAGGGTGGGACATCTCTAAGCAGTTGACCAATCACAACGGACCCAGGCAGCCATCTAGTTATAGTAAAATAGTGCTTTCTTTTTTATCATTTTGTTCCTATTTACAACTTGATTTACCTTATTGTTTCTATGCATGCACCATTATACACCAAAGTATATTCCTTGGATGTGTAAACCTCTTTCTGATTTTCGATTGTTTAAAGCTGTGTTGTAAGACTGCATTTAAAGACTACATTTTCTAAGTTGTCGATACTTGACATGAACGCCAATTTCAGTGGACAGGCTAGGGCCATAAATATTTCACTATGTTAACCAAGCCAAAATATTCTACTTCTGTTAACTCATGTAAGCCCTTGATATTCTTAAATATGCATTATTAATATAGAAACTTTCTTAAATTAATTCCCAGCTTTGAACAGTAGAAGTGAGCGCGTTAACTGATGACTGATCACTCAGGACTTTCTTTTTATAATCCCTCGGGATCCAGTCTGGGAATGAAGCCATACAATCACCAAGACAACCCAATAATGTGGCGTGGAATTTCCTAACAAGAGTGGAGTTCTGACACACACGGTTATACACACCCCCACGTGGGCAACAGCCCAGCACAGCTCATACCTGACAATAACGCACAGAGTGAGAATTTATGACCGTAAAGACTCGCATACTTGCTCCAAACATCATTGGCAATCCCACAGTGAAGTTGTCCACACAGACACACACACACACACACA
>NW_011335706.1:0-2432 GCF_000735185.1 Notothenia coriiceps | reverse complement strand
GAACAGTGGAGTGAACATCCTATGCTCTTCACATGCGGCGGCTGTAGGCTTGTGCATCTACAGAAATGGTGAGTAGCCAGATGAAAAAACTGAACAATGCGATCATCACAGTTGTGACAGAACAGTAGGCTATATATGATCCAGCAGTCAAAACGAACACTTTTTACAAGGCAAGAAAAGTTAAAACGCAGACGGAGAAGCGGCGAACAAGCAACGCCAGCGTCCTCTCACTCATCTGCTACCATGTTACGTATACCTCTAGCAGCCAATGGGATATAGTTGACGATGCCTCTCATCATTGGTGCATCTGTCAAAAGTTCACCACCTCCAGGAACAGACTGATTCTTGCTGTACTACCCAAGCCCCCAGAAAGTGAGCCTGTAAGCAAGTTATATCCCTCTCCATTCAGTTCACAAGCTGAGACCAGATGTGACGGAGCCAATTGGACCAGAGCTTCAACAAAACACTAGTGTCCATGCTCTATGGATCTAGGTCGTTTTATGTAGAAAATAATTGATGTTTACAGTTTGCACTTCACTTTGTTGGATTTGTTACTGTGACTGACTGAAATCAGTAAAATTCAGGTCCAAAGCAGGCCTGTAGTTCTGCTGGTTTTTTCTTCACTTTTCAGATTTCATTTAGGTCATGGTGATGAAATGTTTACAAGGCTTTAAGTCAAAAATTATAATATTCTAGTGCGATTTAATAGTTTTTATAATTCAATAGCTAAATAAAGATATGTAGTTCATATCAATGTACGCATCATCAACTAGCCAATAGTGTTTAGGTCAATAAATCACAAACTGCCTGCAGCTATAGTTGAATTGATTCAGATGATATGAGTGAGAGGAACTTACCCGCCATGAGCAGACAGACGATGCACATGGAGAAGGCCACCAGCATGACGATGGGCAGCTGTAAGAGAGCAGGGATTAGACTAGGATAAGAACCACAGTCATGTTCACTGCTGAAGAAAGTGGAAAGCTGATATACTGACCGTGAGGAACTTCCAGTCCTTCTGCACACGGAGAGGAGTGGGTCCATCAGACTCATCCACAGCAAAGTTACCCAGAAAGAGGTCAATGGAGTCCTGGAAGCAAAAACATCACGAGGGATCAACACACTGGCTTCTTTGAAATGGTGAATATGAAAGGTCTACCTCATTGCATTTCAATCAAGTTCAACAAATGAATTGTAGCTTGGATACGTATGCATTTAGTATCCTATGTTTATACAGTATATTTTGTTTTAGCAGTAGGTTGGTATATACACTTTATAGTTATTTATCTTTCTACTGTGAATGTGTAATTGTGTATATATTAACTGTTTATTGTTTTACAATATATTTTATTATATCTTTAACTTTGGGATCTTTAATTGTATCTAATCTGACTGTGTGTGTGTGTGTGTGTGTGTGTGTGTGTGTGTGTGTGTGTGTGTGTGTGTGTGTGTGTGTGTGTGTGTGTGTGTGTGTGTGTGTGTGTGTGTGTGTGTGAGGCCGTTTGAATTAGTTCAGTCTACTACAAATGTCTGGACAATATGATTTAAACAATGGAGCTTTCATCACACCTGTCTGAATCCATCAGAGAAGTTGTTCTTGTAGTAGCGGATCATGGAGTTCCAGCCGTCCATCAGCAGCCCCAGCCTGGTCCTCTTCCCCGTCCTGATGGAAAAATGAAGTTTGATTGAGCACAGTCATGACCCCAGCCTCCACAGAGCCAGCACATGTTAGTGAGCCGTGTGCTGCAGGGTTACTGTACCTGGTGAAGTCTGTTTTCAGAGCTCCGGTCCCTGCGTACTGTACAGCGCATGCATTGGCATTGTCAGCCCATGCTGGTTAGAGAGCACACACAGAGAACAGTGAGCACACACTCACAGGCTTCAGATCATCACACAACACACACTCACGAGACATTACCGTTCTTGTAGATCTTCTCAAACTCAGCCTGCTCCTCAATCCGCTGACCCACATTCAGGACGCCCATCCTCTGCACACACACACAAAACACACACGGGTCGATATGATGTGAGCAGGATGTTGTCACCAAAATGACACGAGTGTATATATGGAATATATTACATGTACTCCCAAAGTTAAACTTATATGAAATCTGTAGAATATGACAAAAAAAAGACACCGGAATAGGCTTATATATGCCGATGCTATATTCCTAAATAAAAATTAAGGCACCCTGCAGAAGAGAAAAATTAAAAATAAATTTTAAAAAAAGGTCACTCACTCTTATAACCCTTAAGAATAGCTTCACATCACATCATCTATACCTTTCCTCAATATCTTTCATTGACATAATGACCATATTTTGACTACCGTCTGCAGGCTTGCAACATTTTAAACAAATCAGACCTTTCTTAACTGTCAATGCTGCAAAGTCATACCTCCACTGTATGATTCTATCCCACATTGAATACTG
>NW_011335705.1:0-2429 GCF_000735185.1 Notothenia coriiceps | reverse complement strand
TCTACTTTTACTACAAGATCTGAGTACTTCTACTTTTACTCAAGTGCAAGACCTGAGTACTTCTACTTTTACTCAAGTACAAGATCTGAGTACTTCTACTTTTACTACAAGATCTGAGTACTTCTACTTTTACTCAAGTACAAGATCTGAGTACTTCCACTTTTACTTTTACTACAAGATCTGAGTACTTCTACTTTTACTCAAGTACAAGATCTGAGTACTTCCACTTTTACTCAAGTACAAGATCTGAGTACTTCTACTTTTACTCAAGTACAAGATCTGAGTACTTCTACTTTTACTCAAGTACAAGATCTGAGTACTTCTACTTTTACTCAAGTACAAGATCTGAGTACTTCTACTTTTACTCAAGTACAAGATCTGAGTACTTCTACTTTTACTCAAGTACAAGATCTGAGTACTTCTACTTTTACTCAAGTACAAGATCTGAGTACTTCTACTTTTACTCAAGTACAAGATCTGAGTACTTCTACTTTTACTCAAGTACAAGATCTGAGTACTTCTACTTTTACTCAAGTACAAGATCTGAGTACTTCTACTTTTACTACAAGATCTGAGTACTTCTACTTTTACTCAAGTACAAGATCTGAGTACTTCCACTTTTACTCAAGTACAAGATCTGAGTACTTCTACCTTTACTCAAGTACAAGATCTGAGTACTTCTACTTTTACTCAAGTACAAGATCTGAGTACTTCTACTTTTACATCTGTAAGCGAGTATTTCTACACTCTGGTTTCTTATTTTCACGCCAAATCCTTGTATTTGTGTTGGCTTTTAAATAAATATATTTGACCTTAATTGGAGATTCAGATACAAAGAGGAGGTCTTCTTGCATTCAGTGTCATATCATGTATTCTTATGACAGTGAGTAGATAAAGAGGTATGTTCTTGTACCTTCAGTCGCTCGCCCTGTGTTCTCCCCCCTGCTGTGTCTCTCATGTCCTTCCTCCTGATGGTTAAATCAGTGAACCGAGCACACAGCAGTCCCCATGCATCCTGTGTTCTCTGTGTGGAGCTGCATGTGTGCTCAGCTGCCGCTCAATACACAGATACTATAGGGGTGTATGCTTTCTCCCAATGCCAGCTCCTTACGACTGTGTTTCAGAACCATTTCATGCACACAAATATAAGGTATGGGTGAAAGCACAAATATCTAAGGGGATGTTTTTCATGATGATCCCATTTAAATACCAAAAACATAACCACTGCAACGTAAACACGCCTTTACACTTAGCATATTTCAGCTGTAGGTGATTCTTGACGTACGTAATGATTGCATTGCAGTGTAATGTGTGTCAATAGTCAACACATTGAAATCCTGTTTTCATTTTCAGACAATCCTTCTTGTTGGCGTTTCTATTTTAACCAGGATGACGTAGAGCAGGAGCTAAATGTGTGAAGCTTCAGTGTCAGAGTGTTTTCTCACTGCAACGCTGCCCACTTTACTGCAGTGGCAACAGATGGACACACACACACACACACACACACACACACACACACACACACACACACACACACACACACACACACACACACACAGGCCTCCGTCTGTCCTCCTCTCTGTGATTCTTCACAGAAATGGAGAAGCTGCTCACTTGTCTGGAGAAAGAGAATATTCTTCAAACCGGCTGGAAATTCTCTTTTTTCAGTAATTGGACTTCCCGCTCTGCGGCACATCAGCCTGAAGACGAAGGAGAGGAGGAAGCACAGGCTGTACATCTGCACAGAAAGGATGTGTTCAATTATTCCTCAAAGTAGTCTGAAGGCAGGGCTGAGGTGTGCAGGTGACTCTGCTGCACATGAATGTTTTCAGATGGAAATAAATGATGACCATGAGGCTTTTTATGTCAAAGGAACATCAAAGAGAGAGACGCCAGAGCAATGTGCAGCCGAGGTGAAAAATGGATCCACACGGGAGGAAATGGGCTTTATAAAATATACATTACACTCCCAGGGAAATGATTCATGTGCGCTAAAAGAGGAATAACATCCACACTGGAGAAATGTTCATAACACAACACCATGGATACTCATGCATTCAGACACACACGTGTTGTCTTCTCCTTCACAAAGTGTGTGATTTCATGATTGTTTCTTGCAGGTTCAAAGAGGCTTCGTTCAGGTGCTTCAGGTCTCTGCTCTGCATGCAGACACACAGCGTTGGTGAACAGCAGGACGTCGCTGATTGATTCAACAAGATCTTGTAGTAAATACATATATTTTCACTCTTACATACATACATTCTCCTTTTACATACATATATTTTCACTCTTACATACATACATTCTTCTCTTGCATACATATATTGTCTTCAGACATGCATATATTATAAAATATATGTATGTAAAAGGAGAATGTATGTATGTAAGAGTGAAAATATATGTATGTAAAAGGAGAATGTATGTATGTA
>NW_011335704.1:0-13109 GCF_000735185.1 Notothenia coriiceps | reverse complement strand
TCTTAGCGGTTTAACCAATACGTGTAAGTATCTATTGTTATATTTCCTTGCTTTTTACACATACACTCTCTCTCAGTAAAGTGGATTAGAGATAGCTTGCTAATGTATACACCAGACATATTCTCCAAAAATCGTGTGTCATTGTTATCTGATAGCGGACGGCCGCTGATAGGGACCCGTAGCCACATTAAGAATATAGTCAAAATCGGATTACCGCACCACCGTGACAGCCGTGAAATGAACACCATGTTTCACAGATATGATCAGGTCACCCGACAAGACAAGCACTAATTGTAAGACCATCTTGCACAGGACACATAATTATTGGGGAAGCAGATAAATATATACATAAAACAAGTGAATGTATTGCAATGAATAGGTTTCATTTGTAGCTAAAGCAAAACTCACCTCGGCATCAATACATTATGAAGTAGTTACATTAGTCAGCTATTAGCAAACCGCTGTTTTTAAATGAAGAAGCATATATCCATCAGCTGCAATCCCAGATGGTGTACAGTAGAACATCAACAGATTAAAAAGAACCACTGCGACACAAACTATATTATCAGCGCTTCGCAAGTCTCGACACACATTGAGTGTGCGTTAGCATTCTAGAAAATAACCACAAATAAAGGGAACATCGAAATTAATATTGGTTCGATATAACCACCTCAATGCTTTATATTTAATGTTATTTATATTTATTAGTGATAGAGGGGTAGTTACACGACCATGCAATACCACTGCAGTGTCACGTATTACATTAGAACACAATAAGGTTGACATTTACAGAATACAGACAATAATATCAAAGGATATATATTTATAGAGAGAATACAGACCAAATATGTAGTGGGTGTTGATGATGTTGTGTGATGTGTTGGTGTGTGTGTGTGGTGTGTGGTGATTAGGTGGTGAGTGTAGTGATGTTATGAGTGTTAGATGTTGTGTGTGTGTGTGGTGGTGTGTGTGATGAGTGTGATGTGAGTGTGTGATGTATAAGTAAAGTGTAGGGTGATATGGTCAGTGTTATGCTGTGTTGATGGGAGGTGTGTATGTGATGATGATGTGTTGGGTGAGTTTGTTGTGCCCGGAAGGCAGTTAGACAAAAAGAGAGTAAATTAATGTACAAAATTATAATTATAATGAGATAATCAATATAGATGGATGTACAGTATTATTCCTACAAGGAGGGGAGACAGGGGCATTTAAAATAAATATGACATACACTGAAGAACAATAGAAAGGCGGCGGTGGCCTGAAACTCACGATTGGATGATGATATTAATGATCAATTTGTGAATGTTCCAGATTGGCCATCCAAATATCTTTTTTTTTGTTTTTTTATGCCGGCAGAGGTAATTTTCCAATGAATGAATTTATCAAGGCAGTTTTTTTTCCAAATTGTGATATTGCCTTTCCTATCAGAGCATAACCCAGCACCTTACAGTGGTAGAGAGGGTTTGGTGACCCATAGATAAACTGGGCTAGTTATCGGGAACCAGATGATGTCCTGTAATGTTCTCAAGCGATGCAAATTGGTTTAGAGCAAGGGGACCAGCCTAAATGGGATTCAAAGTACGTATCAATTAAGAAAAACCAAAAGTGATGGATACGCCCCGGACCGGAGAAGCCCCAGGGGTCCCCTTGGAGCCAGGGCCCAGAAAGGAGGACCATCTCGGCGAGCGTCTGGTGGCCGGGCTTTGGCCCACGGGAGCTCGGCAGGGCATCAGCCCGAAAAGGCACCATGGCATGCACCTCCGCTCTTCCGGCCCCCGGGCCACCACCTACGGGAAACAGCGATGGGTCGGGTGCGCTGCCAGAAGGCTGGCAGTGGAAAGCAAGAGGGTCTCGACGGACCAGACCCTGTCAACAGGAAAAAAAAAGCCTTTTGGGGCTTTGGGCGACGTGGAACATCACCTCTCTGGGGGGAAGGACGGGGCTTGTGCGGGAGGTGGAGCTGTTACCAGTTGGATCGGTTGGGCTCACCTCTACGCACCAGCGTCGGCTCTGGATCCTTACCCTCTGGATAGGGGTTGGACTCTATTCTTCTCCCGAGTTTGCTCAAAGGTGTGAGGCCCCGGGCGCGGTGTGGGGAATCCATTAAGTCCCAGGTTGGGTGCCTTCCTGTTGGAGTTTACCCAGTGACGAGAGGGTGCCTCCCTAACGCCTGCGGATGGGGGTGGAAAACTCGTGACTGTTGTGTGTGCCTGTATGCACCAAACAGCAGTTCAGAGTATATGGCCTTACTGGAGACCCTGGAAAGAGTCCTGTATGGGCGGCGCGCCTGAGGGACTCTTCTAATCTGCTGGGAGACTTCCACAACCGCACGCTGCAATGATGGAACACTTGGAGGGCGTGATTGGGAGAATCCGAGCGGCCCCCCCTGATCGAACGGAGGGGGGTAGTTGTTACTGGACTCTCTGTGCTAGTCATTGGATTGGCGCCCATAACAAACACCAATGTTCGAGACATACAGGATCTCAGTAAGTGGGTAGTGGTAAACCAGAGCACCCTAGGCAGAAGGTCCATGATCAACTTCTCGTGATTCGGTATCCATTGGAGCCTGAGGCCGTATGTTTTGGACACCTCGGCGTAAAGAGAGGGGCGGAGGTTGTCAACTGATCACCATCTGGTGGGCTGAGTTGGGTCCGCAGTGGCGGGGCAAACCCTCTGGATAGACCGGGTAAGCGCCGGCCCAAACGTGTGTCCTGGGTGAACTGGGAACGTCCTGGAAGGGGCCCAAGGTCAGGAGGCCTTCAATCTCACACCGCTCCGGCGGAGCCTTTTCGGCCATTCCTGTGGAGGGGTTGGGGACATCAAACCAGAGCGGTCCAGTGTTCAAAAGCCCGTATTTGCCGAAGCCGCGGCGGGGAGCTGTGGTCTCAAGGTCGTAGGTGCCTCAAGGGGCGGTAACCCTCGAACCTCCTGGTGGACACCGGTGGTAGGGAAGTCGTTCCGACTGAGAAGAGCCTTGCAGGGATTTGTTATGCCCGGGGGACTCCCGAGCATTGCCAAGTGACCGACAGGCCCCGAAGGGCAGCAGCCTCAGCCGTGGCCGAGGCAAAGCAGCGGGTGGGAAGAAGTCGGAGAAGACATGGAAAAAGGATTTCGGCGCACCAAAAGTTGGTCTGGGAAAACTGTACACACCTCAGGAGGGGGAAGCAGCGGAACCAGTCCAAGCTGTGTATCAGTAAGGATGGGACGTTGTTGACCCTCACGATGGAGTGTAGGGCGTTGGAAGGAACACTTTGAGGAACCTCCTGAACCCACAAACGTCCCGCCCTCCTAGTGTTAGAGCCAGAGCTGGAGTATGACGGAGGGATCAACACCAATCTCCAGTGGGGGAGGTCACCTGACAGGTCGTCAAATCAACGTCACAGTGCAAACCCCGGGGGTGGGATGAAGAACGCCCAGGAATGCTGAACGCTCTGGGTGTTGAGGGACTGTCATGGTGACACGTCTCATCAATTTGGCGTGGAAGTCGGAAACAGTACCGAAGAGTGCAGACCGGGGTGGGTGGTTCCCCTTTTCAAAAAGGGGGATCAGAGGATGTGTGCCAACATACAGAGGCATCACAATACTCAGCCCCCCGGGAAAGGTTACATTACATGTACATTACATTGCATTTAGCTGACGCTTTTATCCATAAGCGACTTACAATAAGTGGCTTTCGACCAACAAAATACAAACTTGGAAGAAACAGCATCATATAAATCATGCAGGTTTCATAGAGCTAAAACATTTCGAAGTGCTACTACAACTGGCTTTAGATAAGCCAGTCGCTTATTAGTATATAAGTGCTTTTGTAATTAGTTCTATCGCGACGAAGTTGGAGTCGAAAGAGATGAGTTTTTCCAGTCCTGCGCCGGAAGATTGTGTAAGCTTTTCTGCTGTCCTGATATCAATGCGGCGAGCTCATTCCACCTTTACTGCTAAGGTACTCGAACAGGCAGTGTCAAGCCGAAGTTGTCGAACCTCAGATTGAGAAGAACATGTGATTCCGGTCCTGGTTCGTTAGAACGACGCGATCCAGCTTGTTTACTCTCCAAGGATCCTGGAGGGGGCCTGGGAGACGCTTATCCAGTCTAACATTGTTTTGTAGACTTGGAGGGGCGTATGACCGAGTTCTCAGGGAGTACTGTGGAAGGTGCCTGTCGGGAGTATGGGGTGAGGTACTCTGCTCAGGGCCCATCCAATCTCTGTATTTTCTCCAAAGCGAGAAGCTGTGTCCGGCCTCGGCAGTAAGTCGGACCCAATTCCGTTGAGGTTGGCCCTCCGCCGGGGCTGCCGCTTTGTCAGCCAATCCCTGTTTGTAATATACATGGTCGGATTTGAGGGCGTAGTCGTGGGGGATGGGGGTCTGCGGTTCGGTGGACGAAGGATTGCACCACTGATTTTTGCAGATGATGTGGTTCTATGGCTTCATCGGTCTTCGACCTTCATCACTCACTGGATCTGTTTGCAACCGAGTGTGAGCGCGGGATGAGTATCAGCACCTCCAAATCATGAGGCCATGGTTTCAGCAGGAAACCCGATGGATCTGTCCACTCCAAGTAGGGAATGAGTCTTACCCCAAGTGGAAGGAGTTCAAGTATCTCGGGTCTGTGTCCTCGAGTGGGGAACAATGGACGGAGATGGGCCCAGAGGAATCGGAGCAGCGGGAGCGTACTGCAGTCCGCTTTAACCGCACCGTTTTGACGAAAAGAGAGCGACCAGAAGGCAAAGCTATCGTCTAACGGGCCGATTTTCTCCCTACCCTCACCTCCTTGGTCATGAAGAATGGGGTCCATGACCGAAATAACGAATCGCGGGATAACAAGGCGCCGAGATGTGGTTTTCTCCGCAGGGTGGCGGTGTCTCCCTTAGGGTAAGGTGAGAAGTTCAGCATCCTGGGAGGGGACTCGCGAATTGGAACCGCTCCTCCTTCACCTGGGGCGCAGATTTGAGCCCAGAAGTCAGCGTTTCGTCTGTAGAGCACTTTTTCCCATTTTATTTGAGGGATGGACAATTGTTAAGTCTGACGAATAAATTCCATTATATAATATTTTTGAAAGCAAGTTTTTTCATTGATTTGATTTTGAATATTTCTGAGGGAGATAAGATTCAAAGTTTTGCCTGATTAACTTTGGGCGTATGGAATGGATATTGAGTTGTAAAATATCTAAATATTGATGTTCCCTGATGCTCGTCTTCTGGACCAAATCAGAAAATGGAATTAACTTTGTGTTCTTGAATATATGGTTTTGAGGTGTGGTTTGAATGTAAGGTTTTCTGTCATTCAGAAAGTCAGGATTGTTTCAGATGGGATCGTGTTCAGTGGGTGAATTGGTGTTTTAAGTTAATTTGTTACATTTCCACCAAGCTGTCAGAGTTTGGCTATTGCAGGGGTTTTCCGAAGCATGGATGACGTAGGACGGAGCGGCTTATGAACGGTAAGTCTGTAATATTGAATATCTTTTGCATAATGTTGTCAATGTCTAACCAGGAGGTGGTCGGAATTAACTAGGATTACGTCCACTTGTAAATGTAATTGTAGTTGCTGGGCAATGCAGGAACGTTTGGTGCTTCTAAGCCAACTTGACCTCTTCGCTTTTTTGAATAGGTAGATAGTTTGATTCTAGGTTGTTTTGTTTTTCCAGTAACACTTTTGAGATGGCAGAGTCTATAGATTTGAACCAAGTGGGTGGGGTGTGATAGGATACATTGAGAATAGGTGGATTTTCATGTGGGGAGAAATGGTCATTGACTGTTTCAGGTAGAGAGGTAGAGGGATTTTGTCAATACAGTATATATTCATCGGCAATAAACGGCTAATCCTGATGGTGTGTATATTTGTTTATTCCTGGTGATGTTAATGTGTTGACGATAGCTGCAGCAAGTGGTTCAATGAATATAGCAAATAGTGGATGGAAAGAGTGGGACATTCCTTGGCCGTAGTACCCTCCCTGTGTTAAAGTGAACATTGTGATATCAGTCCATTGGTGTATTGTGGCCATCGTGAAGTGTATAAGATCTTGATCATTGAATGAAAGACTCACCGAATCCAAATTGTTTAGTGCTGCCAAAATAAAAAACAAACAGTTTACCTTGTCCAAAGGCTGTTTCTGCATTCTAAGATAAAATGGCTGTCGTGACTCGGTGAGTTTCGTATTAGATGTTAATGGATTATGTTAAAAAGTCTGCGTAGGTTATTGGGAGTGTCTCCATTAATAAATCATGTTTGGTCTGAATGGATAAGAAATGGGATTACTGTGTCAATGCGACTTGCTAAATGCTTACTGATAATTTTTGTATTCCCTGTATGATCAGATATAGGGGCGTCGATAGCTTGATGGGGAGGGTGGGATCTTTATTAAGGGTTTCAATAATAAAGAGATAGTAAGCATTTTCATGGTATTCAGGAAGCTTATAAGTTAATAATAAAGTGTAGTGCAGTTTTCATGGTATCAGGAAGTTTAATTCTGATTTCTCTGTTAATTGTTGAAACTGGGGCCAAAATATTCCAGAAGTTGTTTATAGAGACCTCAGCAGGGAAGCCATCAGGACCTGGTTACTTTGTGTTGGCATGAGTGCATTATAGAATTTGGTGATTGTTAAATGGTTGTTCAAGTGTTTTTTTTGGTCATCCTTAAGGCTGCGTCACACTTCCCGAAATTGACACCAGATGGACCACACCAAATATGAAATTGTGAATTTCGCACGAAGATGGCCCGAACTTGGTCCAACAGCCAAGCACAGCCGAAGGCAAGTACGATGCCTACAGTTATATGTAGATAACAGATATTACTTATCACCGTCATGTTGTTTCCACAACAACTTCCTGTCAACAGTGTAAACTCGCCTTCAAAAATAAAAGCATCTAAATAAAACAGGAAGTTAACCTAAATTACATTTAAGACATACGACTGGAACGAAAGTAACAAAAACAATGTAATATCCTTTTCAGTTTCACAGAACACAAATTGTACTATAATACGATGGCTACACGACGGCATTGCGAGGGCTTCACGTAGTTGTGTTGCCTTCCTAAGACAATTGGGCAGCTTCTTGTTTCCTTCGTATTGTCTTCATGAGGCGAAAAAGGCCTCGTTCTCCGAAAACAAACACTCTGTGGGAACCCCGCGTCTAATTGGCTAGTGCTCGTTGGTCAAGGTCTCCACTGGTTTTTCTCTGCATTGTATTGTTTGTCTTGGTTTTCTATGCTCCTTCTCTGTTTATCTATTTATATGAAAAATAAGGGTATACTTTGTTTTATATACTTTTAAACAACTCTATTTCAATCAGTAGAAGTTTTGTTCCTAGGCTGTGACCTTGATAAGAATGCAGTTCTTAGCTCCATTAATAATGAAAATAAATCTGCTTTTGGGATGTTTTGCCATGCTCAGCATGCGAGTCAGGCCTCACTGCTACTGTAAAGCTAAAAGCGTGCAAACAAAGTCATCACATTCCCAACATAACTCACCCTGCTATAAGAAATGATTCCTGGATCCATTTATTCTGACAGGTAGTTGGCTCAAGCCTGCTGCCTATTAACGCTGACATTTAGATACACAGTGAGGAATCTGCTGCTGAATCATGGTATAAGAACAGGTAGAGGAAAGTGATTTGAACAAGCTTCACTTTTGCTTTCAAATGTTATCAGAATCAGAAACAGGTTTATTACCACGTACGAGGAATTTGACTTGATGTCGATATTCAGTGCCTTCAAAGTCAAGGTCACATTCATTTTATGTGAATGACTCACAAAGCACCTAATTTAATCCTCACACAAGTTGTAATTATAAAACAAAAGTAATTAGTAATGGACTGGTGCAACACATTGTTGAATCACTTTACAGTATACCAGGCTTGTACTCTTGCATTAAGAAGCCCAGAGCTATTCTTTTCTCTCCTGTCTGTCAGTGTGTAACGGCCCCTTTCACTCTGTTGGAACTTGTCGGCTGAAGCTATGAGTCAGACAAAGCTAATATATAAAGTCTCGAGGCACATGCAAAGTCCCTGGCACTGCACGGTACACTGTGATGTGGTGAAGAACATACAACTGATAAGTGTTTTTCTGCAGGGGCACATACAGAAAAGAGGAGGGGGGATATTTCCGAACAAATTATCTAAAGGTAAGCGATGCTAACTATGTCTTTATATCCAGGATAGATGTGTTTGGTCAAATCACTAAAAATGCAATTGCTATAGCTGTTATCCATGGTATTATTAAGGCAAGGTATGTATATGGCACATTATAACCAAAAATCCATTCAAAGTGCTTTACAGTAAAAGTAAACTGTAAAAGTGTTCAGACAAGAACACATTCTGAAAAATACATTTAAATAAGTCTAAAAACATTAATTAGAAAGTCAGGAAAATCCCATTTCTGACACGATACAATGCAATAAGGCAGGTATAAAATACAAAACTAATAGTTGCTGAAAATAATAACATAAATCATAATAATAATAGTTGTAACTAGGGTTGCAAAATTCCGGGAATTTTCAAAGATGGAAACTTTCCACGGGAATTAACGGGAATAAACGGGAATTTATGGGAATTTTCTAAATGTAAGGTTGGCTCTTCATAGGGAACTTAAATATAGTTGGAGAAAGTATATTTTAGCATAATCTTGACTAAAACAAACAGATGCCATTCAAGTACACTTGAATATCCATGCCATAGCACACTGCTTACGGCATGGCTATTGAGACCACACAAAGGTTCGCAATAGGCTCACAAATGTGAGAGTGGAAAATCTGGTTGGCATTCGGGCAAACCTAAGGCTCTTTGAGCCTGACACAGCCATCCTCAACAAGGCTGGACAGTGACACTGCAGAGGAAGACTCAGAGTTGGATGTTGATGAGGCCCAGGAAGAGCCCATTGACTGAAAGGGTTTAGCAAAAATGCAGAGGATTGCTCGAAGGAAGATTTGCATGTTTAATGGGACTTTTTGGAGGGAGAAGGGCTCTTTTCATTTAACATTTTGAATGGGACCTTTTGGATGGGGGGTGCATCTTTGTTCATTTTTTAATGAGTGGGGTTGGGGGGATGAGTAACACTTAACACAACATTCCTGTTTTCGTTCTTCAATGAGAAAAAATATTTGTTCAATAAAATAATTAAAACTTGTTCTGTTCTACGTAAAAACNTAGGACCGGAAACCCAGAGTTTTCCCTGAAGTTAGCCGGCTAAGCGAAAATCCTGCTTCGTAGTATACCCCCCTGAGCAGAGCAAAAACATACACACACATCATTGTGTGTGTATGTTTTTGCTCTGCTCAGGGGGGTATACTACGAAGCAGGATTTTCGCTTAGCCGGCTAACTTCAGGGAAAACTCTGGGTTTCCGGTCCTACGAAGCTGGTTCTCTTTTTAGCAGGCTAGATCTCCATGGTAACTTATGCTGTACGGCTAACCTGGTCGGGACCAGAGGCCTGTACTACAAAGCTGGATTTTCCTAACCTGGATATGTTTGAGTTAGCCGGTTGGCCTAATCCAAAACATACGCGCTGTTGCTAAACTGTACTACGACGGTGGTTATCAAGTGGATCGCTCAAGCCAGCCGTGCCCTATCTAGTTAGGTGCACGTTCACATGAAAGGGGTGGTATTTGGAGCATTCAACCAATCACAAACATGGAGAAGCGTACTGACAGCGCAGCATCATACTTCCTGAATGAAAAGTCATCTATAATATTTGACAAATATGAAGAAGTTAAACTTTAAACATCCATGACTTAAACACTTTATCCAGGATAAAAGCCAGATAGCTACATAAAATAATACTTCTGCATACAGTATGTGACACTGTGAGTGATGCACGGCCAGATACGGCTCAGCTGACTCAGATAAGGAAATATATGATACATTATGATGTGATATGCCGCGGACTGTACATAATGTTTCTTTGATCCGGTTACTTATGTTGTGGCAGATATTTAAGTAAGCTTTCTTAAAGCTAATGTTATAATAGTCAGATTGCTCTGAAGATGGGAGGTGATATTCTATTAATGTTCACGTTCACACAGTCGGTGTGCAACGGCAGCTTTTCTGCATTTCCTTTCTCCTGTAATATGACTTGATCGTTTTAAACTCCGCACACTGAGCTTTGATTGGTCAGCAGGCAGTGCTTTCACTGAGTTGAGCTCTTAGCCTGCAACCTAACCTGGTCCCGACCAGGTTAGCCGCACAGCATAAGTTACCATGGAAATCTAGCCTGCTAAAAAGAGAACCAGCGTCGTAGGACCGGAAAGCCCAAGCTTTCCCTGTAGTTAGCCGGCTAAGCGAAAATCCAGCTTCGTAGTACAGGACTCAGGGCTCCGTATAGTAGTAATAACAATAATAATAATAATAATAATAATAATAATACAATCTATAATAAAAATAAAACAATAATAATAATATGTATTTATTTAAAGCGCACTGTTCAAACAGAGAGTTAAAATGACTTTAATGTACCTTTAGTTAAATGACTTTTTATTTAGTTATGTTTTTTATTCATTGTGAATGTATTTATTTCTGTAACAGATTCTAACCCCAACAACAGCGACTGACCTGTATCATGACTGTCTGCTTGTCTGTTATTTATTCTGTTATTTCTTGTGTTTGCTGAGCTGAGGACAAATTTCCACCCCAGTGGACAATAAAGATTTATTGTATCGTATTCCCGGGAGCTTCTCCACAGGGCTGGTCTACTTCTGATCAGAGGGCAGTTTACAGTTGTTCCTGACAGTCAAATAGTTAGGATTGAAGCAAAAAAAGCCCAGAACTCTTGGTCAGCACTTGCTGTGGGTTTTAAATAAAGACCAGGCGGCTGGCGTCTTGTTATTTCATTCAGGCACACCGACAGACTGCTTGTTGCTAGGAGCTTTCTGATTAATGCTGCAATGTGCAATTTGAGCTTGATTTTTGCTTGTGTGCACCCTCACAGCTGTGCACCAGTGATTAGACTATGCTCCTGGATGACAAAAAGCTAACCTAGCTAGCATGCCACTGCTAACTAACAAAGTTGTCACTTCCTTGCATACCCAACATTACACTGAAAAAACTGAAACATTGAAATTAATTAAATGAAAATCCTTAAACGTCATTGCTCCATAAACAGATTTCACGTACCGGATTTAGGTTAGTTAAAAGCAATCATGTTAAGTTAAAAGAAAATATAAGGTTCAACTTAATATTTTTGCTTCCAACTAACCTGCTCATCTTATCCACAACAACAGGGAGGAGTGAAAACAGCCAGGGAACTGCAATGCACAGACTGAAACGTTGAAATTAATTAAAGGTATTATGTCAAGAAATGTCACATAACCTCTAGGGCTGAGAAGAAAGGGGGCCTGAGGAAGACGAGGGTGAGGAGAGGAGCTTTGCATTTATTGTCTGTTGGTTCAGTCTTACATTTCTCAGCAATCAGGTTCCCAACAGCAGCAGAAGGCAGCTTTATTTTGCAGAATAAATGGTTTGATAAAACCAACTGATGCTACCTGCCCAGCACCAGACATTGAGACCAGCTGATGAAGATAGTTCAACATTTAGCAGCAGCAGAGGCTTGGATTGGCCATCGGGAGAGTCAGGACTTTTCCCGGTGGGCCGCTGCCTTTGGTGGGCCGCTGGCTGGCATTGGTGTGCTACAAATGTACACAGCGGCGGACGGGCCATCTGTGTGTTCTGGAGAATGACAGAACGGCCGGACGTCAGCGGGCCGGCTCGGATCGCTGACGGCCGGCACCACCATTTTTTTATTTATTAAACGGCATCATTGAAGTTGCGCCTGCAGGCGAAAGAGGTCCACAGTTTCCCCGCAGCGAGGCTCCCCTCGCCCTCCTGTTGACAGTTCACGAGCGTTGAGCTCTTCCCCCCATGTTTGGTGTTTGGTCTGGCAAGTCTGCCAATCAAATTAAAAACCGACCTGGTTTAAAATCTCTGATCATTTTGCATTAAGCCCCACGGACCCGGTTACAGGGCCGAAATTGCGTCATTTGCGGGAAACAACGTCTAAGGAACCTTAATATTTAATAAACTATGAATATTTTATATCCATATAACGGAAAAAAACTAATTTAACCGATCTTTTTCATTTTTTTTTTCAAAAAAAACTCACACAGTTTATGACGTTTCGACACCTGCTAGTGTTAAACCTTATGCTAACTAGCTATTACCATGTGGGATGTAACTTATTTTAGCATGCTAATTAAGCAGTTCTAATTGATATTTTGTTACGTTAAATTATCATTGTAACTGTGATTATTCCTAAATGAGTTGCTTACCTTAAAACCTAAATTCCTCACATTCAGCTGACATCCACATCTTTACATTGCACATTCACATTATATGTGTACTTGATAAATGAACTGATACATTCAGTGAAAAAGTCTCCATATGACATGATGAATACAGAGAAATCATGTTGCAACCCTAACACTCAACAAGAAGAAACCAGGATAATGTGTTGCAATATTTTACTGTAGTTACTTGCAGAGAATATCTTATCACTTTTATAAACTGGACCTTCGCAGTCTTTCTGACAAGTTGTGGCGGAAACTGTCCAAACACATTATTTTTATAGTGCTCTTTTAGCCCACACCCCATTTTTATCATGTTCCTTGCTTACAAAAGATGAAAAGGAAAGCATAAACATATGCTTTAACATATAATCAAGAATTGTACATGCCACAGTGAATAGTTATGTCATTATAATGTGGATCTTGCATAAATATACCAACTTTCTGAAAGTACAATTGGTATGAAGATTACCTAGACATTTCTAAGTTCAATAGTTATTTTACATTTAAAGAGGACATGTTATGCTCCCTCTGGGTGTAACACAGGGATTTGAGCCGTTGTTGACCATTGGCAGAGGTGTTAACAGCCACTCCTTCTTTGGAACTAGAACAATCCCTTAAACGCGCCCTCTCGCTCTGCTGAAAGTCAACCCTTGTGCAACTTTTTACTTTGCGTCAGTGCCACGAGGTCCTACCATTAGCAACTTTTGACTTTATGACACCCATAAATCCATAACACAGGTCTCTCTCTCTCTCTCTCTCTCTCTCTCTCTCTCTCTCTCTCTCTCTCTCTCTCTCTCTCTCTCTCTCTCTCTTTCAACTTGAACTTGTGAACTCTGCAAT
>NW_011335703.1:0-1539 GCF_000735185.1 Notothenia coriiceps | reverse complement strand
CTAAAATGTTGATTTAAAGGTGACCTATCATGCAAAATGCACTTTTGTACGTCTTTTATACATGAATATGTGTCCCCGGTGTTCCAGGGAACTCACCAAGTGTCAGAAAACACAACCCTCTCTATTTTCCTCCATACCCAAATCTCTTAAAAAGGGGCTCCAATGGATCTGATACAGACTGATCCAGATTTGAACATTTCTATGACGTCACAGAAGTGGCGCTGCGGCTATTGGGCCAACTCCACCAATCAGGAGGAGACAGCCACGGACATTGCCGTTAGAAAGCGCTGGAGACGCTGTAGTACATATGCCAGGCCTGTAAATGGTGCTGTTCTCACAGAATCAGCCCATGCAAAGACAGCGTTAAATTGAGCGAAATGAGGAATGGCTAAAATGCATGATCTGTTTGGTATTTTGAAAAATAAAAAGTATAAATATACCTTATATAGGTATGGTCCTACACTATATTATTCAAATATAGAATGATAGGTCCACTTTAAGAGAAAATGTATATGATGACCAAAATGAAGAAATATGTTGGTGATTACTCTACAATACAGATCTCCAGCCCTTCTCATAAGGAGTTGATTTCTTACTGGAAAGTAGCATGATGGCACACATCTTTAACATCTTCCCAGACTTGGTGTGGTCATTTCAAGACAAACTAAATTGAGTTCAGATGTTCGTGGCCCTGCTGACCCCCGACAGCAGCATGCCAGCAGCAGTACCAGGCTGTATCCTGTAGAAATTAGTAGAGCCCGGAAATCCTCTGAGACCATCAGTCCCGATCGCTTCTGTGGCGCCACAGCCAAGGCCCAGGTGATAAGGGGAGAGAGACACAGGTGGCAGAGAGGAGGAGGAAGGAGAGGATGAAGATAGAGGAGGAGTGGTGCACAGAAACAGAGATGTTGTAGAGAAAATGTTGGAGGGGTGTGAAAAAAAGATAAAAAGCACAAACAGTTAACAGCAAAAGTTAAACCTGACAGACAGACAGGAGAAGGGGGGGCGGGCTGTTCAGAGAGCGAGAGGGAGCTTGATCCAGCTGAAGCACAAAGCAACAGAGCTCCCAGGTGGACAAACAGGGACGCAGCATCTCTGCCTCCATGCTGAGGGACGGACCCCAGAGCAGGAGCGCTGACTCAGCACTGACCACTCTACTGTGATTGGTTTCATTCATATCAGATTAACATGATCAATGAAGCATTCCATATTCCATTCTATTTAAATACAGCAGGACATCTGGAGTTATGTTTCTTTAAATCTGAAAATAACAAATCCAATTTGATCAATAATCTAGATCAGGGGTTTTCAAAGTGTGGGTAGGTGAGCCTCCCCTCAGAGAACATAAGAACAGCCGCGCCCCCCCCCCTCCCAATTATTATTGCTGTTATTATTATTATTATTATTATTATTATTATTATTGTTGTTGTTGCTATAATGCAGGGGTATTCAATTGCATTTCAAAAAGGTCCGGTAAGAGAAAATGTAATTAAATGCTCTGTTTTTGCTGTCTACCTTCCGCCATTTGAAATTACTCCG
>NW_011335702.1:0-1620 GCF_000735185.1 Notothenia coriiceps | reverse complement strand
AGCCGACAGGCAGGAAGACTCGAGCACACAGCTCGCACTTCATTATAATATATAAAAATAGAACACCATGCGTGTCATGATGGCACATAACAGCTCACGGCCGCAGATTACTCCGGGTCCCAGACCCCCCCATACCCCAAAAATATTTTTATTGCAGATCTACATGAATCACACAAACGACCTATTTTGGATTCAAAACGGCGAATTTCAACAAGCTTGCATCAAGCACAACTGAAACATAACATCTGAAACGATGTAACAACATAATACACTTTGATGCAGCTTGTGATGTGAGGAGTGAGGGACACGGCTTAGAACGGGCGTGTCGCCTGGCAGGACAGGAGAGTGTGCACCAGTCTGCCTTGATCTATGAATTCATGTCCGTGACACTCACTGCTGCCCACAGCTGTTTTATAGAAGGAAAACCTCCTTCACTTCATGAAAGTGTTTTAACCACACACACCTCTACACACACACACACACACACACACACACACACACACACACACACACACACACACACACACACACACACACACACACACACACGACATGAAATCAGTGACAAATATGAATATACTGTATTCAACTTCATTAAAACGTTATTAACGTGCCTAAACTCAGTAATTCACTAAAAATATTTATATTGTAATGTGGCCTAGTCTGCAGATCAGGATCCCAAAGTGTAGCGGAAAAAAGCATCTTTTGGCTCATTAACTTGGACTGGTGATTCAGAATCGCTCTGAGTTAACCCCGTCAGTTCTGAAGGCTTGATTGTGGTAGTTAACCATCACATAATATGTCCAACACCAGCTCTGGTTGACACTATGCCGATGTGTATGACACTTTGAACGCAAAATTCTTTATTTATATCACGTTTGATGGGCCACTCGTCTTTCCGTAGCTCCAGAACTTTTCCATCACAAATGTGTGGCTATTGGATTCAATCATGTACGAATATTGGACACATTATGTATTTTTGCTGCTTCCGTGTGTGTTGAGTGTGTGTGATCCTCACCAGCTCCTGGGCAGTCACCTCCTCACACTTTATGCAGGATCGTTCTGGGTCCCTGTGCAGTAAGGACACCAGGCCTGAAGCTGTCGGAGATTACACTTCATCCCACTCCTCTTTTGTTGTGTGGCGTTGCTCTAAACCTTAATCTTTGGATCAAGCCCTCTCCTCATCCAGAGACTGGAGGTCATCGACTGTCTCTTATTCCTCTCCGTTCTCCTTTTGTTGGAGGCAAAAAGGTTTATTTTAATGTATTTTCCTCTTTCTTGCCCCTGGCCTTATTATCAATTTATAAAATAAACATTATCTTGAATGATTTAATTCACGGCAATTACATTTTGAAATGGCCCATTCATATTTCATTGAGCTCTCCGATAAAACCCCTTTAATCCTTGAATATATTATTATAATGGCCAATGGGATGGGCAGCGGAGAGCAAGGCATGTCCAGTATTGTTAGTCCTTGCTGTGTCAGGGACCAGCACTCCAAGTAATCCCGCCCTATGAATTATAAAATGCCAACCATATTAATACAGAATAACAGTGGCCTGGGGGGGTGCAGCTCATTGTGGATTGTCATGCACATGTTTATGGCACCATGCTGCTGAT
>NW_011335701.1:0-2815 GCF_000735185.1 Notothenia coriiceps | reverse complement strand
GTGGGTGTAAATAGCAGAATAGCTGCCGTGTGTCTATTTTCACCCGGTTGAAGTCCTCCACTCATCCCCCTTTCAGATACAAACCAATTGGTAAGCATTTCGTAGATCCAACTTCATCATGAGCTGAGATCAGGTGAGGGGTGGAGAGTGGAAAAGTGACACCTCTCATAAAATAAATGGCCACAGCCTTGTCCCCAGCCCGAGTATAGTATATTCAGTATATTTGAAATGACTATTAGCCACGTTAGCTAGCTAGCTTACAGCTGATCTGCATTAACATCAGAAGCAGTCATGTGTTCACATTGTTAAAATAAGCCTATAAAACATTTAACGTTAGTTTCCAACAACAGAGACAGTTGTTGTTTATAATCCTGAACGTCACTAAGCGCTCCGGTCCCAGCTGTGTGCGTCACTTTTGAGTGTCTCTGTTTCTATTGTGTTTTGAGTTTCTTGCTGCGTTTTTTATTTGCACCTGCCATCGTAAAAAACAGATAATGAATATCAACAAACAATATCTATGAAGAATTAGCAGTTAAAAAATCCTCTTTTCTCAGACACTGCAAACCTACTCAGTGTACAGATGAGAAAAACCAGCTGAACTGTGTCCTTGAACTGACCATGTAAAACAATCATCCCATTGTACTGGAACAGAAGTAGCTGACGCCTCCTGTGTTCACTAAAAGCCTCATGTCTCCAGAGTGTCACACTATCCATATAAGACTGAGGCAGATAACTCAGTACCAGAGAAAGATCCATGAAGCGATGGATGTGACGCAGTGAAAGATGATTAAATTCCTGGTAATACAATAGTGTAAGAACATGGGATTTCCTCAGTGCTTCTGTAGATAATGTGGACATCCTGCTGGTTTAGATACCAGAGCCTATAAGTGCCTATCACCTGAGGTCACATCATGTTTTTTTAAAACAACGATCATCTGCCCAGAGCTGGAATCAGCCCGAGTAAGATAAATCATTTCCTTTTATACCAGAAAGAAATTATGACACATATACTTTGTAGAATTTCACTTTTACTGCAGAGTCCATCAGATCTAAATGTATGCAGTTGTTTTGTTATGATCTTATTTAGTTGCAGTAGTTTGGCATGATTATTATGTTCTAAGTTTTAAAGTATTGTGTACTGTATTCTATAGGTTTCCCTCTCAATTCTAGTGTTGATATATGTACTATTTTTTTTTTTTTTAATGTAATACCCGTCTGTCATCAGAAGGCAAAATGCACAAGATTCAACCAAACTGCTGAAACTCTGAGAGCCTGTGAAAGTGACACAGAGCTCTATCAAATAATCTGTGTGTGGGGTTTAGCATTCAGTGTGTTTCCTGTGCTCCATAGCTGGAGCGTCCTATCATGTTACATATTTTAGCTTGGATTCTGAGTGGCAGTGACGAGGCACAACTTGTCTTTTTGTTTCATCCTCGTCGCTGACAGGACTGCTCTGTGGGGGGATGAGCTGGCAGCAGCACAGCATACATTGAAGATTTGCAGGAAGTCCTGCACTTGTAATTATTTTCTCTCATAATGAGTGTAGGGTGTTTTACCCTCTGGAACTTTGACCAAGGTACTAAGAAGTATATGGTTCAATCTCCAACTTTTGTCAGTGGAAAACTTCATTCAGGTCTCTCTACACTTGTTAATTTTACGCAGCTAGTTTAAATGTTTAGGAAGGATTGAGGAAATGGTGAAAGAGAAATGCAATAGGAGGCATTTCCAAAGTATCTTAGAGGAGATGACATTCATCAATAATTTTACTTTGCACCGAAGATTTGGGATTATTGATAATTAATTGACACATCAATCCCATTGTTCACGCCGTATGATGTTATCAAATCAAATCAACATTTATTATAGCCCCAAATCACAAAAACTTACTCAAAGAGCTGTACAATGTATCTGGAACAAACTCCCAGAAACCTGCAGGTCCGCTGCAACTCTGACTACTTTTAAATCCAGGCTGAAGACTTATCTTTTTGTCGCTGCTTTTAATTGAAACTGAGCCGTTCTGTTCATCAGTAAAGTGGAACTTCTGTGTGAACTATTCATATCTTAAACGGCACTGTAACTTTTTATTCATGTACTTTTTTATTCATGTACTTTTTATTCATGTATTTTTTCTTTTAATGTTTCTTTTATTATCTTTTACTGTTTTTAAATGCCTTTGTCTGAATGTCTTTCATTTTTGTAAAGCACCTTGAATTGCCTTGTGTTGAAAGGTGCTATATAAATAAACTTGCCTTGCCTTGCCTTGCCTTGCCTTACAAAACAAACAAAAGCAAAGACAAAAACAAATACAAATGTCATAGCATAAAAAATATAAAAACATTAAACAACATTATACAACAACATAAGTATTGCCATATGATAAAAGCATGTGACTGAAGTGATGCTAATGTAGATTGTGGGATTTTTCATTAAGGGACTGGAAGAAACCTGCCGCCCCAACTCAGATGTTCAATCTGACCATTGATTGACAGTTTTAGATTTAACCTGCTCCATATCTGGGGATAAGATACTGTTTGATGAATGTTGACATGTTTCTAATATTGATTAAGTTATAGCAGGTAACAAAGATGCAGAATCAGTGGCCAAGGGGCTACTGTGAGAGATGTCATTCCAGAATAGAGTACTGAAGAAGTTGACCTGTGATAATGAAACCATTTTTTTATATTTCAACAGGTATTAGAGTAACTGAGGTTTGAAATGTAGAAAGAACATATTACAGTTAAGTTAAAACATAGTAATGTAATGAGATAGAATTTAATTTAGACAACATCTTGTAACTAGCCTGGTAAAAGAAGTA
>NW_011335700.1:0-2537 GCF_000735185.1 Notothenia coriiceps | reverse complement strand
GCAGGTGCAAATTCTGCCCTCGCCAGATTGATGTCAAAACCAAGAAAATGTGCCAAAGATGCAATGCATACATCTGCAAAGATCACACCATTGTTACCTGCCCTGCATGCAACTGAGGGCACATTAAATGTGTAACACAGAAATGCGTGAGGTTTCCACTTTAAATTCTTGAAATAAGAGTCAAGCAAGACGGGGTCAAAAATGACCCCAGAGGGCACAAGGTATGATTATGTGTTGTTATTAAAAATATATAAATTATTCAAAAAGGGCATCCTTACTAAACTTTGACATATACCAGTCTCTGATAAGACAAATAGTCACAATACGATATGTTCAAATTATTAAATAGTTTCATTTATTTTTTAACTCAGAAAACGGTAAAATTTCATATAAAAAAGGTATTTTGGCCCTAAATTCCAAAACAAAGGGAAAAATGTATGGTATTGAGTTGGACTGAAGCAAAACTAAAGGTGTAACACAAAATGGATTGACATTTCATACTTTATGCTTGAAATAAGAGTCAAGCAAGACGGGGTCAAAAATGACCCCAGAGGGCACAAGGTGTGATTATGTGTTGTCATTAAAAATATATAAATTATTCAAAAAGGGCATCCTTACTAAACTTTGACATATACCAGTCTCTGATAAGACAAATAGTCACAATTCAATATGGTCAAATTAATTCATTGTTTCACTTTTTTTTTTTATCAGAATTTTTTTATAATTTCATATAAATAAGGTTCTATCGGCACTAAATTCCAAAACTGAGGGAGAAATGTGTGGTAATGGGTTGTACTGAAGTAGAACTAAAGGTGTAACACAACATTTATTCACATTTTAAACTTTATGCGTTAAATATCAAACAAGCCAGATGGGGTCATTTTTTACCCCAGAGGGCACAAGGTGCATAGTAATCGGGAGGACATTACGAGGGTTTTAATTGTTTGTAATGTCGATATTGAAAATGGACTACACAATCAAGAAAGATGTGAGGATGAGCCTCTATGGTGTCTTTAAAACAATAATTTGGTGTTTAGTGTAACATATATTTACAAAAGGTAACTGCCTATGTTGCAATATGCTGACTGATATTTTCAAGAACTAAAACAAGCTAACAGTGTAGCTAAGTGTTTGAAAAGCAGCTATCTTTATAGAATGTATAGTTTTTTGTCCTCATATTTAAATTACTTACAGCAACAACTTAAAGGGAATTACATGTATTTAGTATGTTTTACTTTAAGACTGAACCGGCTCCTTCACGTGAGTCAGTTCATTGAGCTGTGGAGGTTTGACGGCTCAAATAAAATAAAGCGGCCTGGAAAAAAGTTATTTAATCACATAAAAATAGTTATACCCTTCTCACATTTGCCTCGATAACTTTATAGTAAAGTTTTACTATGTTAATTTGGGGTCGTTTTTTCAGTGATAGCTTGAAAGAGAGCAGTTTTGTGGAACTCGTCGAGTAACAGCCTTCTCCTCCAAAGTCTCAGAGTGAAATGGTGAATTTGGAATCGAGCTTTCAAATCTATACTGTACGTAGCTCCATAGCAACCTGCGTTATGCGTCAACGTAACGTGACCGATTGGAAACTTTAAGTAGCGATATCTCATTTACATTTCCATGTATTTGTTAAAAATTAAAACAATTTTGTTTTTCCTGCTTGTTTTGAAACACTAATTTGTTGTAGGCACCTGTTTTTGGATTGTCATGCTTTAGAACTTCAAGATGAGAGTAACACCTACGTCACTTCCGGGAAAAAAATTACGGCCCCGCCCACTTTTGGGGGAAAACAATGGCGGTCAATACAAATTCTGAAGTTTTTGTCAATCCGATCAAATTTTTTCGATTTGGATTTTTGGATCTTCAAAGAGCTCGACTACGATGGCCAGTCAGGCAAACAATTACATTCGATCATTAGTAATCGACAATCGGTGTTGATGGTTAAATTAAAATCAGTAGGCGAGGCTCTAATGTATCCAGCTGTTACTCTCATGAGCGAGGCGGAACATAATAGTTGTATCATGCCAAAAAGCTGCTGTGTCATTTATTGCACCTCAAACATAAAAAATAATCAATCTCTAAGAAGAAAGGACAGCAAAAGAAGAGCTCTGTGGCTTCAGGCTCGATCGCCATTCAAATGACAGCATTGTTTCCCCCAAAAGTGGGCGGGGCCGTAAAGTGACGTAGATGTTACCGGTTTTCTTAAATTTCTGATCGGAATGACAAAAACTTCAGAATTTGTATAAAGAGGCGAAGTCACGCCCATCTACTTCCGGTCCATGGGACCCCGGAAGCGAAAAATTATACATTGAATTTAATGGAGAGAGAAAACGTATCTTTTGATCCCGTTTGAATTGTGCCACGAACTACACATATGATGTTTGTCAATCTTAAACAATCATTTCCATGTCAAAAAAGTCACATTTTGTCGTAAAACTGTTGAAATATAAGACTATGAAAAATACGCGACTACAAAGACTACAAATCCCAAATCCCATTCTGGGTCGCGCATGTGATGTCACAGGCGATAATGCTCC
>NW_011335699.1:0-2134 GCF_000735185.1 Notothenia coriiceps | reverse complement strand
AACTACACTACACACACACACACACTACACTACACACACACACACACACACACACACACACACACACACACACACACACACACACACACACACACACACACACACACACACACACACACACACACACACACACACACAGCTTACCAGCCTCTATCAGCTGTGGTATCGCGGCGGCTCGGTTGTGATGTTAAAAGCTCAGCCTTTGGGCTGTATGTTAAACAGATAAGGAGTGGAGCATGTTAGGGATTAAAACTACAAGACACACACACACACATTCACACACACACACACAAACACACAAACCCAAGGGAGCGAACAGCGATAACCCAGTCATTATCATACTTTCATAATTCCATTTAATAATTCAGTTTAGCCGCGGCAGCTGGATGTTGAGGAATAATTGAAGTTGGCTGTGGTGAAGAATCTGAGGGTGAATTATGAAGGACTCACTGAGCTAATATCGTAAAGGTACATTATGAAGACTGGTTTAGCTCCAGAAAAGCTCAAAGGCAAATGAGATGAAGAGATTCTGATAACATGGTGTAAAATCCACATTCTGATATGGACTGGATTCTAACTATAATACTCTAGAGATTCAGAAATCAGGAATAACCGTGACCTTAGGAATGAAACTGTGAGGCTCATTAGACACTTCAAAACTGAAATGTTGGACGAAGAAAACATTAAAAGAAATATTTGATGCTGTGCACTGCAAAAATGTAAAATCTTGCCAAGCACATTTGTCTAATTTCTAGTCAGAACATGTCGTTACACTTGATATAAGACTTAATAGCTTAAGCCTTGTTTTTAGACAAGGCATCTCAAACATCTTTTTAAGTCAAAGTCTCTTAAAAACATTTAATTTTATCTCCAGCTAACATCAGAAAACAGAAACTTTTTTTCTTACAAATTCCCTGATTCTGGTCAAATATACTTCAAAATAAGTTCACCCAGCTAAATACAAGATCTCATTTATCTAATTATCCCATCTTTACTTCAAGAAATCTTACCAATGCATTTTGTACTTGTTCTAACGGCAGATTTTTTCACTTATTAAAAGCGAAAACACTTTGTTTTTATTATACATTTAATTGCTTTTGGAGCAGCATTTTTTTCCAGTGTAGAGAAGAGGCTACTTTCATTAAAACATGTTATTGAACTCTACACCATGTATTGTACACACATAACATCCATGTTAACGGTGAATATGTTACCATGATTAGTGTTAACTGTGTTTTTCACTCAGGGTCCTATGAGACTGAAGAACAGCCAATCCTAAAATGACAGACCGAGTTAATCCCAGGTCGAACGAGCATTAAGATCAAAATGCTTTGTTAAAAGTCTGTTTCTTCTTCTATATTCGTGTGATATTATATTATATGTGAGCCCTAAAAAAAGAGACATTCAATTGAATTCCTTCTGCTTACAACCGAATGGCATCTCTCTGACACCCTTCTTTCTCTTGACCCTCTTAACATACCTCTAAGGACAGTTTGTGTTGAAGAGTATTGTCCAGTGTATGATGAGTAGTGTGTGTTTGTGTTGAGTATAGAGTGTATTTGTATATATATATGTACCCTAACCCTAACCATACATGCAAAACACAAATCCACTCGAAACCATTTATCAAAACCAAAGGGCAAATAATTACTGAATAGATTACTGGTGTGTGTCCAGCATGACGTCCATTTTTTATGACAGGAGACACGTAGGTGAAGACACTCTTGAGCAGTTCCTACCTGTAAAATGTGGCTGCCCAGGTGAGGTTCGAAGACATCTGAGGCGACGGCGGGGGGAATCCTCCTTCGCTGGTTCCCTATAGCTAAACACACACACAAACACACACGCAAACACACATGCAAACACACACACACACACACACACACGCAAACACACACACAAACACACACACACACACACACACACACACACACACACACACACACACACACACAGGCGCACACACACGCAAACACACACACACAAACAGATATACTCAAGGTGAGGCATCATATGCAAATAGTCCATATGTGCTGCCTGTCACAGCAGCAGTCTCAGTGGTACTGTGTGTGTGTGTGTGTGTGTGTGTGAGTGACGGATAATAGTTGGGATAGTGTGTGTGTGTGTTTGGGGT
>NW_011335698.1:0-5692 GCF_000735185.1 Notothenia coriiceps | reverse complement strand
TCTACGTAGGAGAGAATATTAGGGTTGTTAAAGTTGTCTCGAGAAGTTTTCTTGTAAACACTGAAAATGTTTCGTATACGTTCGACGTTCGTCACTACAACGGCGTGCGTGTATCCTTGAGGTTCAATAACATTCATTCCCTCGTAAAGCGTATGGTGACGTGTGTAAAACACTTCCACGCATCCTTGTAGTAGACAATGTCTGAATGAGCTATTCCTCCCCAACATACTTCTGTTTTCAATCTTTTTGATCAACCATACTTTAGTTCACAATGCTCGCTGTACAGGCTTACAGTACATTGCGACATGTATTCATTCATTCTAGTCCAGCCAATAACTTTTGAATAGCAAGAATCCTGAAGGACAGCTTTCAAAAGTTACTGCTCTCCGAAAAATTAACTGTGGTATTATGGCTTTGTCCTTCTCAGCATTATTCACAAAAGGAATAATTTATCAGCATAAAGAAGGAAATATGTTACGCAGTCAATAACTAGGTTTTAAGAAGGTTTTATTATGGCCACTACATAGAGTCCATTACTCACACGGTAAATATCTTTTGAGAAGAGATGCTGCGATGCATTTCTAAAAACACCCACAGACGGTTGTGAGAACATGGCAGTTTTTCCTTTGGTTAATCTGGCCTTCTGAACATTTAGCTTTGCATAACGGAACCGGGAGGCAGTTAATGGCGACCGTGAAGTGTGATCCTTTGACGTTAAGTTGAGTATGCAAAGTAACAAAACTCCTCTGCAGTCTGTCTAGAAACCAGCTGCTTTCTGAATTGAACGAGCAACATGCAAGTCACAAAGACGATCATTTGTGACACAGGAGATAGTCAGACCCCCGCAGGCTGAAGTATACACGAGAAACTGTCCAAAGATAACTGCAGAACTGTGACTGTAGAAAAGCCTCCCGGATCAAAACGTGCTGATCGTGTGTTTCCATCCACCAATAGCCGCTTCATCATAAAAGCAATGTTGTCGGTCAACTACAGAGAAAGTCAATTATTACCGGTTGTATTGTTTTCTTTTAAAGAGGACATATTATGCTGACGTTCAGGTTTCACATTTGCATTTTGTTCCTCTACTGTGACATGTCTCCATGTTCAAAAAGCTCTTTATTTAATTGTTCTCATACTGCCTGTGCTGCAGCACCTCTTTTCACCCTCTGTCTGAAACCAGAGCCCAGTCTGCTCTGATTGGTTAGCTGGCCGGCTTTGTTGTGATTGTTCAACCGCTTAAAGATGTCCCGCCCCTTAGCCTATCACTTAAGGAACTTTCACATCGGACGCGATGCAATTTTTTTGCACGTCACAATTACATGTAAAGTCAATGCAAAGAGGCGGATAGAGTCAAATACTTGTAAACAAATGTTTGTTTACAATATAAATGTATGCAATAAAACAGATTATGTGTTTGTTACACAGCATAGGGTTTGTTGGATGCATAATCAAACACAGCATTACATCTCCACTCGGTCACTAAACATTAGAGTCTGAATCCCTCATAAATTACAATTTCAACTTAAACCTGTATCAAGCTGTCCATATTAAAATGATACCAATCTGATATTTGATACAGTCGTCACTATAATTTGAATACACTGTCTGAGCATTAAATGGACATTAGTGACAAGTAAAGAATTGTTTTTAATCAACTAGCAAATAAAAAAAGAATAATTATTTATGTATCTTTCTTCAGCTCTACACCTCTCTCCCTCCCAATATGTGTGGCAGACAAATAAATTACATTTTCTCATGCAAATATGACTTTGTCTGAACTCTCAATCAATGTTTCATACCACCCGCTGGCTGCATAATGTCCATGAGCTCTGAGGGCTGGTGACTTTAAGACCCTGCGGCATTAATATTTTATTTTGACCAAGTTCACATAATTTATTATGGACTGTTCTGATTAAATTACTGATGTATTGGAAAGTTAATCACATTCTCGATTAACTTAATAATTCATTTTTTGTTTTTTTATAATGGTGGTTATTACGGTTTGATTGAATTTAAAATATTTGTCTGCATCTCCAAAGAAATACGTACATTCAACCTTTGATAGCAACTAGCTGATAAAGTGACCACATTCTCTTTCGTAGTTTGGGCCCTAAAATGTGACATTAAGGACATTTTAACTGCTGTTCTTGTTGGAATTTTTACATTTATTAAAATGTTTCACCTGAGAGATTCAGATTTAGCATTTAACAATTACCAATACCTTATTACCAATCAAATCTGCTGACGACTAGCTGTGTACTAACTTTGAAAACGGGAATGAAACATCTTATTTTTTGCTGTTGATCAGTGAAGATGTAATGTCATTGTTTTATTTAATTACAACTGAAGTCCATGAGTGAGTAAATACTGTTTATTAACTTTGCATGTAGTCTGTTTAACAGCAAAGTGCAACAGGTGGTTCTACAGGTTTAGGTGCATGTAAATGGTCTGCAAAGGCTAACATCCTAAAGAAGGTAAGCAGTAGAGGCACTAAATACAAATATGAACATAATACGCGTAGGAATTACGAGAAGAAGTTTGAGTCCAACTTTGTAATGCGATTCATTTGCGTAAAAAGTTTTTCTTTCTTTGATTTGAATTCCTAGTCTGTTTAGGAATTAGTGTTTTATAATGTGTTAAGTTTCTCCGTGTGAATTAAATGTGTGACAACGCTTTGTAACTCTGTTTGAAAGGTGCCATATTAAAAAGGTTGATTATCATGGTATTATTAAAGAGCAGATGTGGCTGCGAGAAGGAGAAGATTTAGCATTTTAAACCTGTATAGTTGTTGCATTAGTAATTAAGTCTTTTGAGTTCGCTTTACCTGCAGACCTTGGCCTTTTGAAGTTTACACAAAGTGAAAGTCATACAGAGCGGAGGCTGAATGCTCTAAAGAGATATGAGAGCTTCAAAGACTCCGTGTCTTTAATCTCGCATATTCAAAATGGTTCAATTAATATCTCTATCACCTGCACACAAACCCATAGATGCTCCTTGAACCTGCCACCGACACATATTGCTTACGGGCAGAGAGACGTGCACATGTTGGTATTTCATTATAAACTTCAAATCAAAATCACTCTTCCACCTGATTTCACATTCACACCTTTGATATGGTGTGTTCACTAGAAGAAGTTAATTAATAATACTAGAGTAACAACATACACTAAATAGACAGTTGTATGAAGGCATGGTCAATCAACATGACTTATTAATTATATCTTGAATGTGTAATTATATTGTTTCCTAATTGGTGGGTAGATACTGTAACAAGGGATTCTCGTGACTAATAAGTAAAATAAAATGGAATATGATCTTACCTTACATACTGAAAGGCTCTTGTTTGGGAACCTGAACCATACACCTAGAACAACAACAACAACAACAACAACGAAACTGATTACATTTTCTGCAAACACAAACACTTGTTTTTCCCATGGTGAAACAAAATGGATATTGAGCAACCTCGTTCATTTTACTGTAATTTAAGATGTACGTTGAATTTAATCGTAACCTGTTGATCCGTTTAAGTGTGAGAGACAAATTTTTATAGTGTTTGTTGATTTTGATGTGTGTCCCTGCCCGAGGACTGCAGATGGACATGTATTTGTGCATGATCCTTGTTCAATAAAGACATATTATTAACACATATTGGAGCATTTGTCATCATGTGGTAAACAACACATTTCTACCAAACAAACTTAAATAATAAACCAAATGCAAGGTTTGTTTTTTGTCTCAAGCAAGTCTACTTGATTATTTTAGTCATGATCATTTTTTTATTACAGACTAATAAACTATTGCTATACTGAGTTTTTCTCTAAATAAAAACATGGACATGTATTCTTTACTATTCCCCTTTAAAAGCCTTAGGTTTGATTTGTTTGCATCAAAATTATATATTTAAAGTGTTTCATATAACTAACTAAAACAGACCTAGTGTGCGGCTCCACATTTTTCCATTTGCTTGCATATCATTTAGGATGCATACAACCGTAACTGAGCCTCAACCCACTAAGGCTAATTGTGTGCACATCTTTATTAAATAAAGCCTAGTAGAGGTTTGCTTCAGGCGTGTATTAAAGGAGTAAAACGGAGCGTACAGTGAGCGGCTCTCCCTGCAGAGCCTGCAGGATGAAGTTGCTGACCACTCGTCCATCATTCATGTGCATCCGGGAGCCAAACGTGTTGAAGATCCTCGCCACCCTCACCTCCACGCCCTCCTGTGAGCGGAGAAACAAGAAAGAAGCATCACATCAGTAAATTATTCATCTTTTTTACAACAGCTCCAGGGGACGGTGAAGTTAAAAGCATTTGTGGAAAAAATATAGATGTAATCATTTCCAAAAGTAGTTTTTATCTACTGAAATATCTCAATCATACCAATCAATCAAATTGTATTGATAAAGCCACATATCACAAATCACACATTTGTCAAAGGGGGCTTTACAGTTTGTACAGAATATGAATACTATCCTCTTCCCTTAGACCCTCACATCAAACAAGGAAAAACAGCCAAAGAAATCCCAGTTAATGTGTGAAGAAACCTCAGGGAGAGCAACAGAGGAGGGGTCCCTCTCCCAGGACAGACAGACGTGCAGTAGGTGTTGTGTGTATACATTAATAATAACTTACATTTACACATAGGCAGTTCAAATAATAGATAATGTGTTTATATACTGTATAAAAAGAGCTTATCATTGAAAAAACATTTGGACTCAAAGAAAGGCACACAACTGCATTACGGGGACTTTCTAGCAGTCCCTTAAAGGTCCCATGTCATGCTTTTCTGGTTATTACCCGTCCCCTTGTGTGTTATGTAGCTTGTTATGCTTGTAAACGGTCTGCAGAGTCACAAACCCTCAAAGTACACCCTGTAGCGAGTAAAACTGGAAATACCTGTCTGTATGCTGCCCCAGAACGCCTCGTTGGGGATTTCTCTTTTTCCATTGTTTTCTTCCTGGGCCTATTGACGTCACTAAGTCCAAATGGACCAATCCGCACACTCACTCACTCAGCCTCCGCGGGGCTCAGACCCCACGCAGCAACCAGGAAACAACACCAGTAATCCACTGGCTGACCAATCAGAGCACAGTGGGCTCATAGGGAGGGGGGCGCAGGAGCTCCAACAAGGCGTGTAGGACAGAGAGTGAATACACTTACTATACAGAGATGCTGTATGAGAAACCAATGTGATTTTGGAACATTGTAAATCTTTTCTAGTAGACCTCAACAATGGAATTATGATCAGTAGAAATGGCCATGACATGGGACCTTTAAACAGCATCATAAATCACATTTAATCAACCACATTTTTCCTTTAGGGTTATGAAATAGAGCTTTGAATATCTAAAAAGTGACGTTTGGAACGGCACTAGTCACATGCTCTCTTCCCTATTAGCCAAGTGTTTAATACAGTGCAAGTAGGGCTGCTCGATTATGGCAAAAATCATAATCTCGATTATTTTGGTCAATAATTGATATCACGATTATTAAAAACGATTATCCATTTACTTTGAAAAAATCCATTTATTGAAAAGAAATATGTGAACAGTATGTTTTTAACAGTTTATTACTCTGAAATTTAAGTATAATTCAACTGAAAAACCAATAAAATAAAATAAATGAAAATAATCGTTTTATTTCGATGTTGTTTTCATAATCGTTGCAAGCCAAAATCGTAATTGCGATT
>NW_011335697.1:0-4331 GCF_000735185.1 Notothenia coriiceps | reverse complement strand
TAAACATAACTTTTTTCTTATTTCTTAACATGATTGAGACTTATAGAACGTACACCCCTCAAGATTAACATAGTTCTACATGATTGATTCATGTTTCGACGAGGAACATGAATAAATTATGTTTCATATATTAAATGCATATTTGCAAATTGAACAACCCCACTTTCCCCTTTTTTTCAGTGTGCGAGCAGACAAATATGGCCAATTAGCAGCAGCATATAAAGTGCAATGGTGTACCCGATATCCATATCCAGTAATAGATCGTAAGGCACAATGGTACACAGTATCCAAGCTCTTTAGGCACTGGTCAGAGGCATTCATGTATAGCAGGTCACCATAATCTAATACAGGTAAAAACGTTGCAGATATCAAATGTTTCCTTGTCTGAAAAGAGAAACAGGATTTATTTCTGTAAAAGAAACCTAATTTTATTTTTAGCTTTGAAACAACATTTCCCGTGTGTAACTTGAAAGACAAGTTCTGTTCAATAAGAAGTTACTTGAAAGCTTGTTAGTTGAGGCTTCATTTTGATTATATTTTTGCTTTTAAAAGTGTTTCTGAATTGTATTATATAATTTAGAAGGAGATTACAGAGAAAGCGTTGAGGATTTGAAAAAAATAAATAAATGTAAACTGTCGGATTGGGATTAGGTGAATTGGATTAATTCCTATGAAATACGAATATGTGAATTACATTAGATGCTGGCCAGCTAACTTGCGAATGGATGGTTATCCCCCCTGAGGATATCTGCTGCTGTACAGTGCTGCTGTCTGTTTAGCCCCCCCACTCATTAGCTCCTCCTCTGCCAGCTCTGATCTGCAGACATTGATTGGGATCAATAATTCATGGTCGCTTAAATATTTAATGTGTGCAGCTATAATCTGTAGGGTGAATGCTCCATGTATTAAGTGTGAAACACACAGACACACAGCTCCTGGTGATTAGTTTTTTTTGTCCTAAGCTTTCAGTCAGAGTTTCACCGAGCCGCTGCTGAATATTGATGTGTCAAGTTGATTGGGAAGTTGACCCGAGAACGTGGTCACCAAGGGTTTCTCCGGCATTGATCAACCATAAGCTTCTCCGTCATCTGAAAATCTCAACTATTGATCCAGACTTCTCTTAACATTTTGTGTAGAAAAATGCTTTGGCTGTTTCATTTTTAAACTCAAGGTTACTTTATTCCTATTTCCAGTTCTGAACTTAAAGAAAAAGAGAGAGAGAGAGAGTAGAGAGGTTATTTCCTTACCACCTTTGTTTTATTTGTGGACAAAACTGATTTTTTTCAGGGGTTATATTCAGAACATACCTGATCGTATCAAAAATTCCAGTTTCTGCGATGTCGCCATGTTTTCCAGATGACAGGCATTACAGTCTTTTGGTGAGTAAATAACGGCATCAAACAATTAGAAAATGATGGCCGAAACTATGGAAATAAGATCTGAGTTGTAATTAACTGGAATAATAGTTTGAAGTGCCATCTCATACCTTTATCAAAAAGCTGTTTACACTACACAGGTTTGAAAAGATTTACCTTTTAATTTCTTAGGTCTTAAGAGTACCAAAAGAAATAGGACAAATACTGTTATCCTCATTTTTTACAGTCCGATCCTTTGACGTCAATTGTCTTGAATCTCCACCGGATTCATACTGAAGCCTGTTTACCGTCATGCCTGTTTTAGGGCTTTAACAGTCTGGTGTTCATGATCTGCTTGATTTAGGATTTATGTTTGGCATGTCCTAACATTTTCAGATTCCATGTAAAAAGGGATATTTGTCCGACACCTCTAATGGACAATTATTGCTCTTCAACTGAAATGCCGAAGTAAATGTTTTGCCAAAAAAGCATATGACTGTTCTCTGATCATCTGCACCTGCTTTATTTAGTTTTCTGTAAACCAATATATGCACTTAGGCCCCCTTTAAGGTGCTTACAGATAGGCTTTCACCAAAATAAGGCTAATACCCAACGCTGATATTTAAACTAATGAAGCTTGTGTTACTATGGCGATCCAAAAAGGAATGTTAAAGTAAGTACATCATCTGATTTGAACAGCATCTGGAGTTCACCAAACGTGAACAAACGCATCACTTAACATAAATCATTTTAGAGCATCATCAACTTCAAAGTATCTCGTTTGAGCTAAACCTGGTATAGCATACTACATCATTTCATCTATTTTAAGGTTCACCCGCTGTGAAAATATTACACTAGGTGGATGCTAGCAGACTTAGGTTTTCCCAATTAATTTGTAGTGTATGGGCGGTAGCTAATATCTGCCACAACATGGGGGTTATCAAGCGTGGAAGAAGAAATACAATCTTTAACTCAAAGTAGCAATATTACACTACAAAAAAGCTATTGTAAAAGTACAAGAGTTTCGGCAACAACAAGTACCTTAAGTATTTAAGAACTTATAGGCAGCAAAAAGCCCCTTTCATTAAAATATTACTTTGTTATGGTTTATTATCTATACTACCATACTTGAAGCTGGCATCCGACAATCTAACCTTATAGGCACTTTTTATATACTTTTATAACATGAGTATACATACATAATGTGTGTGTGTTTATAGGATTGATTTGTGACCTGCTTGCCTTACATATTTCCCTTTTCAGATGCACATTTCTACCAAATCATTTAAGGAACCACTTTAATCTTCCTGTGACTCACCTAAGGGATCCATTCCAAATGTTTAACAGCCGTGACACGAATAATGTGATAGTCAACAGAGGCTTGAGAACATCATTTTTAGAGTTTAGATATCTGTAGATCTGTCATGTCTGGAAAGTCAAATAGTAGCTTTGATGCTAAAGGGGTAGCCACATATATGATTTCTTTTGTTCACAAGCTTCACTGGCAGTAAGTGAGCAAAATCCATTGAACTTTTTCCCTCAGAGACATCCTGCGCTGTATTCCACCAGGATGACTTTAATCCCAGTTTGCAGTCCACAGTGACTTTATTCACTAAAAGCAGAGGCATGGAAGTCATTAGGTTGACGAATGTCCACAGGGAATCGTTATTCATCATTATCTCCACTGTAAAAAAAGATCGTAATTTTACAGGAAATAACTGTACATTTGTAAAGTAATTATCATGTTTTTTTAAATAACTTGCAAAATCCTGTAAAATGACAGATATTAACTATAAATTAACAACTCAAAACATTGTTTTAAGTATTTTGACAATAACAATAAATAATGTTTATTTCCTTTTTTTTTTTACAGTAAATGTACTATATAATATTTACAGTATTTTTGCACTTTCAGAAAATACATGCAGATGTACGTAAAATAAAAAGTATTATCTGTAATTAAATATGTAACTCGTAATATAAAAGTGTATTACTATTATAAGACTTTAAGATATTTATTTGCTATTTTAAGGTAAACATAAAACTGTAAAAAAAAAGCTTCAAATAAAAAAAAACGTAAAATGTAAGTAAAACATTTTTACATAAATCATTTTCTCAATATTCGATTGAATCCACCACAAACACAAAATATCCAATGTTGAAACAAAAGTAAATAAATATGTTTTCATTAAATTCCTAACTCACTATATTGTAAACATCTACAGTTGACAATATCATTAAACAAAATAAAAAGCATAGAAAGTGGTTTTATTTGTGTTCTGTTGCTGTGTTTTTTTTCCATTCGTCAATATATAGTAATAAACCTTAGTTTTACAGTATAATGTATGGTTTTCGGATTCTGGTCGACAGCCAGTGCTACGGCACTTGAAATAGAATTCAGCCAGAACACGGCAGACAAGTCAGGCATGTTTGGAATGAGTCCACAACACTCCTGATTGGTTAATATACACGTCATCGAAGAAACCTGCCAATGAGAACTGTCCGCGCCTCTCGTTCACATTTAAAACATCCACCGTCAGTTTGAGCAGGTCTCCTCCGGTCTCCTCCTGCTGGAGCTACAGCTGTCTGTCTGTATGTTTGCTGCAGGAGTTTATGGATTAATATCGGGATCGTTTTACACGTAAAATATGAGCATTGGGACGTCAACAAAGAACAGAAGATTTGAGATCTGGTGAGTCCTGCAACTGTAATGGAGTGAAACATGTATTTAGATAATCCTTAGTTTGTGAATGTTTTATTTTTTATTACGTTGTTACGTTTCTTCTTCTAGTTAGCTGAGTTTCTTCCCGTTAAGTTGGTATGCATAATTAATAGGTTGTTAAATGTTAAGAAGCCCTGAGATGCTGTTTCTTGCAAGATGTTGCGCCTGGGAAACCTAGCTTAACATGTGGCTGCTAACGTTAGCTTACAGTTTATTGCAGTGCTGCCCCTCCCACCCTCTCGTCTCCAACACGG
>NW_011335696.1:0-2446 GCF_000735185.1 Notothenia coriiceps | reverse complement strand
GTGTGTGTGAGAGAGAGAGAGAGAGAGAGAGAGAGAGTGTGTGTGTGTGTGTGTGTGTGTGTGTGTGTGTAGTGTGTGTGTGTGTGTGTGTGTGTGTGTGTTATACTTGTGGGGACCTAAATCTGTTTACACAGTCACGTGCAGGGACTCACCTCCCTTATGGGGACAAAATGGAGGTCCCCATGAGGGGAATCATTCATTTTAGGCTGAAGACTTGGTTGGTTAGGTTTAGGGTCAGTGTAAGGGTTAGGGTTAGGCATGTGTTGATTATGGTTAAGGTTAGGATAAGTCTCCAGGAAATGCATGTAAGTCAATGTAATGTCCCCTGAAGTGATGTATACATGGTATGTGTGTGTGTGTGTGTGTGTGTGTGTGTGTGTGTGTGTGTGTGTGTGTGTGTGTGTGTGTGTGTGTGTGTGTGTGTGTGTGTGTGTGTGTGTGTGTGGCATATTAGCTCAATTCTATTTTCTGACCCTAACCCATTAGCTTTGAAGCTATTCGATCATAAACCAATGTACTGTACACATACAGATGTTAACCAGGTTATTGCACCAAAGTAAAAGGCAGAATCAACACACTTATACTGTACTGTAGTAATTCATCCTCAGGGGAACATGAAGTTCTATAAGAAATTATATTATTATTCATCAAATATTTGTCTAGACATTTCAACAGAAAAACTGTCAACCTCAAGATGACTCTAGACCAAAATTATGTGTTCAAGATTCAAGGCTTTTATAGTAATTTATTCATCAAAATGCATTACGATTAACCCTCCGGAGAACATGAATGTGTTAACAAATGTAATGGTGATCCGCGTAATAGTTATAACCTGTATACATAAAGTGATATAAAAAAATGTCTGCGAATGTATATGCACCAATGCTCGCCATGGTTACACACTCCCACCTAAAATAGTGTAGGTACCACAAAGATTTATCACCAATAAGGTCAAAAACTAATGACTTTGGAAAACACATAGCCCATGTGATGAAAGCAATCGTAAGCATCCAGACTCGATGAATATTTGCATAAAATATTACCAAACAAATTAAAACATGTAAATTCCCTTTAATCTGCCATTAAAAGCAACAGTGTTGAGAAAGCCTACATATTTCATCGTTGACACACAAACATAATATTATGCGTCCTCTTCATTAATTAACTGAGACTGCATACACTTAAGTGTCGTAGTGACTTTGAATATTAATGACAGGCTGTATAATGCAGCTGCTGTATGAGTACATGTAAAAAATAAATAATCGCTGTGATCAGACGTAGAATCTGAAGGAAAAGGAAATTAATTCTCAAGAAGAGCTTTCCCTGCATCAGCATTTTAACAAAGCTAAAATACCCTGGAGCATAGGTGGAGACAGTATTCAATCTATTAGGTGTAATTAAAAATGTGACCTTGACGGATATCGCAAGCAAGCACTGCAACAAAATGGTCTTTTCTTTTGCAGCAAACCGTTGCTATCAGCAAGTAATTACCTAGCTGATATACTGTCTCTGTATCTAAATCTAATCTTTAAATGGAGCCTGTAAAAGAGGGCTAATTACATTTCTTCACACGTTTGTCTATCAATCACCTCCCCAATTTGTTTGATCGATCACTTCATTTGATCGCAAAGTATCAAGAACTACTGTGATGTCTATCAACCATCTGCTGTCCATATGTGTCTTGTAAAAACCTGGATTTGTGATCTGTGCCAAATCTGTCTCTTACTTTGAGAAAGACTTTACACCATCTCATATAATTGCTTCCCCTTACCTGGTTACTGGATGACTGATGTTGAGTTGGGAGAACGGTTCAAGAGGGACGTCCAGTAAAAGATGAGAGGCTCTGCCCTTTCTGTTTTATACATGCCCTCTCCAACTATTTTAGGATGAAAAATGGGCGCCCAATTCAGCGCGGGGTCAGTGATGTTAGGCTGCCCATATCGCTTTCCTGACTGTAGCCTACTCACGCTAATCAAACATTACTATTAATAATCATCAATCTCCACCTCTCACACCAGCCACACTTCTTTTCTTAAGCACACCCTTCCTCGCCCCTCCCTTCCTTTAACACTCCCCTTACTCCTTCTGTCCATTTCATTTCTCCATTTTATTTGATCCCACCCAAGGGGCCTCGCTCTGTCCTCAAATCCCCAATGAGCTGATCTCTCCCCTTACTTTCTCTTTGTCTCCCTCTGTCTCGCTCTTCTGTTAAACTTTTAATTATCACTTTTAATTCTCATCTAGCATGGCTTTCTTTAAGGCAATCAGCATTATCAGTGATCAATTATTTTAACATACCCTAATCGTACTATGGTATTTAAATAAAGCCTTTTTTTGCCTTATTATTCAAATCAAAAACGTGAGTGCAATTGTCAGTTACTGGCAAGATTTCCAGTCTTGAAAGGGATGGCCTAACTCTTACATATAAAGGAACATTTATTACATT
>NW_011335695.1:0-4227 GCF_000735185.1 Notothenia coriiceps | reverse complement strand
GGTCGCGTTGCTCGCAAAAAATCCCCAAACTCTCAGACACGCCCAGCTCCAAGATTTTCAAGATTTTTTCAAAGCTGCTGTGTGGATTTACCGTTAGTGTTTAAACCTAACACAAAAGCATGAACATGGCTTGAAGAAATAATAAAGTTGTCTTGTAGAGCCATGGGGCTAATCAGACGGGCCAAGTCCACAGATCCGCACTTGACAGATGCGGGAGAGAGGATCAGGGAGGGGGCTCAACATCGTGCCCAGCGGACTGCAAGAGGAGCACGTTCCCCGGCCTGGTAAAACCGGGGTTGAGAGCAATGGACGGGATATTTTGGTCCCGTGGGGACTTCTGCCAGTGCTGCTCCAAATTAAAAGGGATAGGACAGCCAAAAGCAGTGACATAATTAAAATCCTGCGAAACGTGAAGAACCCAACCAAAGCAGCAGACTCTTGAGCTCCACACCACAAGACAAGTTAGTGCAGAACAAAATCAGGGTCAATCCCATATAAATCCGTTCCGGGAATTTTCAACCACCCGATCAGCTGGGGACGATGCGTGTCGTGACGTCACATAAACAGGAAGCCCGACCCGATGCATCGCTGGTTTAAAAGTTAAAAAACTGGATCAGTAGGGATTGTGAAACAGTCAGATACAGATCAGTGCACTGCACAATTAAAAAAGCCAGGAACTTCCCTTTGGATGAGAAAAATAATTGGACCCATCAAGATCAACGATGTGTAGTCCGGTTGCCGAGTTGAACAGGCTCCAATAGTCCAAGTAGCCGGTATTTCCGCTGGTAAATTACACTACTACCTTTACGATTAGGATTGCGTCCGCCAGACAATTTAGATGTAATCACTCAATCATACAAGTCATACAGACATACAGAACGAGACGTGCTGCCATCTTGGGTGGACTTCATAAGTTATTGCTAACTTATGAATATAGGGACGAATGGCATGTAACAGGATTATGTAGTCACTTACAATAACACATGTATCAGATTACTGCTACATTTTTTTAAATTGGGGATTACTAGTTTATTACATTACAATTGATATTGAATACAATATTACAATCCATTTTGAAAGAAAGATAGATAAATAAATATATATTATAGGTAAACGTACTGCCTTCATTTTGTTTTTGGTTTTCATTCAGAACAATTTATTTCTTCATTTAAAATATATATATTTCAAATGCAGAAGGTGAACACCTGTTTTATTAAAGATAAATACTGGTTTTGCTTTGAATAATGTATTAAATAAAGAGAGCATTTGTAACTTTACTGCTCTGTAGGCCAAGCCTGAAATGTAAGGACACATTTTTTGATCCTAAATATCTTGGTTTCTTCTTCTCTAAGGTCACATTGTTGTCTTACATGATACACTTCAGTCAAAAAACATCCTACTGTATTGATATTTATTTTCTGTTGTATTTTTTGCATCGCATTTAATATTGAGGTAATTTAAAAGTATTGACAAACAGCAGGTCAGGCCCTGTGCACGTGATGTCACAGAGTCATCAGACTGCCAACAGCCCCTGGGTGTACGGACCAAAACCAGCCGTGGCGTTAATGTCCTGGGTTGGAAACTGGCCTTCAGAGAGCAGAACCCATCTCCGTCAGATCATAAAGCGGACTAGAAGACTGATTGGTGAGCGGTATATTGAATGAAGATTCCCCCCCTCTGCACACAGAGTTTAAGCCTCTTCCTTCGGGCCATCGTAGCAGGGTCACACAGATGCTATGGAAGCTATGCCTATTTATATATTTAACTTTCTGGAGTGCTTGTGTTTGTACTAGTGTTTTTCGAATGTTTTTAGATGTGACGGAGCAGGGGGTACTTTTTGTCTGATAAATAAATAACCTGAACCAATGAGCCAGCACAACAAGCTGGTTAAGTAGACCAAACATAATACTCAGAATAAGTTTAAATGATAGTGACGGAGCTCATCTTCCAGAAGTCCTCTGTAGTAGAGCATTTGGTTTGATCAGAGGTACTGAAAATAATTCCAGACAAACGTAAGGCCCACGAGAGACAACAACGATAAATAGTTAGCTGAAGACACATCACAAACAAACAAACAAGCCAATTGTCATCCAGCTGATTCCCCCTCTCCAATCAGGAAGCTCCTTTGATTTAAATGGAGTATTTGTTTAGCCTTTCATGAATTATAATCCAAAGTAAGGACATTCAACAAAGATACTTTTACTACGGTTTAAATCGAACTCCTAGTCAGTCTCCTGATGGATGTTGAGAATCATCTGTGGGACAGAGCTTCTGGTTTGTGGCTATGTAAGACATTTTTCAGTCTATGAACAATGTCTGCCACCTTCTAATACAGCACAACATCATACAGTTATCACAATATCACCTTCTACAGTTATTGGGCTCTGCATTCATACTACAATAACACCAGGGCAAAAGCCTGAAACCTAAACAAATGGTTTTCCTTATATTCATCAAAAGGAAAGAAAATGATGATTAGAGGATTTGAAAAGAATCCATAAAGTCACAGGAGTGAGTAACATTACATTTGACTCTCAGCTCTCCTTCCACATCTCCACCTGCTGCTTTAACAGGATCAACCCTGCTAATAGTGAGCAGCCCTGGGAGATTTGCCTCTTAGTGAAATGCTCTGATTGAATTTAACTTCCCTTTCATTCGCAGGAGGTGAAGCAGTGCATGTCTATAATGCTTGAATTCGACTGAATACTGTCTGTTCTTGTAAAATATGTTTCTCTAAAGTTTTTTCAGTTTGTAACTCTTTCCATAAAGGCATGCTTTTTGGAGTATCAGACAGAGTTATTTTTTACAGATGAGATACCATGCGCATAGAAATATTTTCTCTTTTGACAATGAACAAGGGCGGACTGAAATGCCTGACAGTTACCTCAGCAACAGGCTTAGGAAGTAACATATTACATCTAAAAAGGATTACATAATCAAGATACAAAATAAGGGTACTGTTTTCCCTTACAGTTCCATAAAAAAAAACATAACCAGATTACTGTTACATTTAAAAACAATTGGGGATAACTAGCAGGATAACAGTGTTAGTTTCTGCTTTTGTAAACTGTAGTATGTGCTCATGTGTTTCAGTGTTGGTGTATAGGCTACTGCCTGAATATTCTGAAGGAAAGGCAGTCAATAAAATCATTTTTCATACTAAATATTTTGGTTTCTTCTTCTGCCGGCAACATTTCTCAATTCAGCCATAAACAATTAACAGTAGCAAGCTTAAAATGAGAAGCAGCTTTTGTCTGACTCACAATGACGCAATGTTTTTAGAAAGCTCAAAAGAATACAAACAAGAACAAAAGGGCTGGGGTTAGAAAGCAGTCAATGGAACTTGGCTGAGAATCATCTTACATTTTCATTTTAAATGTTGCTGAGCGATAGAGTCTAATTTATATGAGTGTGTTTTATCTGTGTGTGCAGAAGCAGACGAGACAGCAGCCATTTATAGAGATCTGGACCATGTGCAGCCCACACCTGTCTACTGCAGGTCTGTCTCATTCTTTCTTTTGTCACTACCTGCCTCTGCTCTCTCAGCTCCAAAGTGTTTCTTTGTGGCAGAATGTTTCACTTTGAAATAGGCTTGATTTCATCCTGTTAAAATTAGGTCTTCTTTTCATGGTTGCTGTTAAACTGCTCGCAGATACAAGGATTTAGTCATTACTGAGTATAAAAAGAACCCAATGCAACACAGAAAATGCTTTGTCAGGGTTCTTGAGCTATGTATCTGTGTGTGTGTGTGTGTGTGTGTGTGTGTGTGTGTGTGTGTGTGTGTGTGTGTGTGCGTGTGCGTGTGTGGGGGGGGTGCATTTGAAACCAGAGCCCAGTCTGCTCTGATTGGTTAGCTGGCCGGCTCTATTGTGATTGGTCAACTGCTTAGAGATGTATGTGTTGGAGTGCTAGCCAATAGAAGAGCAAATGTTACGTAGTGATGTCACTATGTTCTGAAAGTAAACAAAGGATTGCAATGGAGGCGTTTCAGGCGGGGGGGGGGGAACACACACAGCGATTTCAGCCTTTGCAGACCATTTACATGCACTAACACCTATAGAACACACTACAGGAGAGGGAAAATCCCCAAAAGCTAAATAGACTGACAAGACAGTATATCTGGACCGTGATATACTGCCTGCTTACAATAAACACTGAAAACTTATTTCAGGATTTCGAGCCCCCTGTTGTCACCCTCTACATCCTGTCAACACTCAAGTTACTCAT
>NW_011335694.1:7376-8965 GCF_000735185.1 Notothenia coriiceps | reverse complement strand
ATAAATATATTTATAACTAGTGTAGCTTGCTCCAGAGGTAGATAAAATAGCTAAGTGTGTTAGGTCTAACTCTTAGTGTGTGTTTCGCTCACCGGTCCGTCACAGCGGGCGGAGCTGCAGGATTTCTGCTTCACACACGTTGCATACCGCTAGGTTATTGTCATTTCGGACACCTTAAAATACTGCCAGACTGGTGAAGCCATTTTGGCGAGCTTGTTTTGCCGCGCACAGTGAAAAGTGTCATGTATTTTACGTCAACATTTTACATCATGCGATCGGCATTTTTAGAGAGCACCGGTCGATCGGCAGAGAGTGAGTATCGGCCGATCGATCGGAGCATCCCTAATTGTATTCCTGGTTAAATAAAGGTTGAACAAGAAGCTAACCTTCACTGTGAGGTTCTTTCAGTTATCGGAGCTCCCCATCCTTTCTGTAATGTTGAGCTTTTGGACCTTGCCATGCTGACCCTGAGCTACGAAATGAAACCCTGCTTGTCCGGGTTCAAATGAACAGATACTGCATGTGGAAGTGATTCATTGTATTTTCAAACTTCTAAATACGTATAAATCCAGTAGCAGTGTTAGACTTTCACAGCTGCCATTACCTTTAAGTTTTGTGTTTTGAAATAACCATCCTGGTCTTCTCCTGTGAGACAGTTTGATATTAACTTTAATTTCCCTTCACACTTTGAGTGAGTTGGAACAGAAAGTTACAGATTTCAGCTTTAAGTATATAATTTATTGAATTTCTGAGATTTAATTTCACCTTGTAACTCCCTTTAGGTAAAAAGCTTTATCATTGTCCCAGCATTTCATCGTGTTAATTTCCTTTCTTATTAAAATGCATTTTCATTATCTCAGGTTGCATTCATCACTTCCACTTTAGACACAGACAGGATACATTCAGATGTTCTAAGAAAATCAAATCAAAGTCACTTATTGATTAGTGTTATTATCAAAGCCTTATAATAGTAATATTAAATTCCCTTGAATGAATAAATGGTCATTGTCTCAGTATGTCATCCCGTTCAATTTCTATGAGGGCATGAATATTAATGTCCATACATAGTTTTTTCAGTGTAGCTATTGTTCCACATTATATTGTGTTGCAATCAATCAGAACGTGCAACAACCCTCTCAATTTCATTCAATACAAAAGGTCCTGTTTTTATATTTTTCTTTATCCGTTCATCCATCCATACGAACAAATTCGAAACGTCATTGCATCACTTCAAAAGGTGTTGATCTGTGGAATAAGAGTAATGGTGAGCTGCAGTGACGTGCGGTGAGGTTCATGGTTGGTGAGGCACTGACTCTTTCAGAGTCAGATTTACAAATATTATATTTTGACCTTAATCGAAATATTCGGCTATTTTCAAAAGCTTTTTTAGTCTGATGCTTCAATTCATTTTAAACAGACCGTTCAACAAAAGGATACCCAAAATCTAAATATTGGATTGTTCTTTCTTAGTAAGATCCCATTTTCATTATAATTGTGGTCTTACCTTGGCCCTTTCTCATTTCTCTAACTCCCCTCCTCGACTCCCCTCCTCGAGACTTAGTCCCGCCCACAGGAGATGATAGCGGAGG
>NW_011335694.1:0-7336 GCF_000735185.1 Notothenia coriiceps | reverse complement strand
TTAACAGAGAGACCCTAGAGGCCTCTTCTTGGTATCTGCTAGGCAGAAGTCACTCAATGCAGAAATCACAAGTTTAACACACATTCTATATAAGGTGACATTAAAATGAATATACCAGATTGAACTTTCCTGCCATAACTAGTTACTTTAATACTTCAAATAATTCAAATAATACTTCATAGGTCACCAATGTCATGTTTGTAGATCCCTTTATTACATGTGTCCTCGCCATGCATAGTCTCTAAATAACTTATTTCACGTATACGGTATATGATATTTAGGCCCGCTGGTCTCATCATACAACGGCAATGAAAAAAGCACCAGGAGAGGCAGCCATAACCTCTGCCGCACTGAAGGGGGCACACGTGAGCCCAAAGGTTCTTGTTGCTACTCCTCGGCTCCCCTCCTCAGTCCTCCGCTCGCATCTCCTAAATATACTCTAAAAAAATTGAGTATTGAGAAGCCTCTAGAGCAGGGGTGGGCAAACTTTTTGGCTCGGGGGCCACTATGAGTTTTAAAATTTGACAGACGGGCCGGGCCAGTAGCAGATCGGTGAAAAAATATTTAGCTGTCCACTCCTCATTATACACTTGGCACTCAATGTTGACTTTTTTTTTTCTTTGGTCCACTCATTGTTACAGATGCAGGTTCAGAGGTGAATTATTGCGTCATTGCGTCATTACGTCATCGTTTGCGTCATGACGTAACCGTTTACGTACCTTCTTATGACCCACACAGCGTTTTACATCGCTGATTTTCTCCACAACACGGCTCAACAACATCAATAGAGGACTGCGTCTGGTAGTTTTTAATTATACGAAGCCAGATTAAATTAAATAACTACTTCTCCAACCTTATACCTTTCTCCCGAGTGCCGTGGTGCATTGTTTATTAACGTGGTTCAGCTGCATTACTGCCCGCTGCAGTGCTGCTTGTCTACCGGAGTTTATTCTCCCGTTAACTCGCGGCAGCGGCCGCTGTAAAGTTTTCATTGTCTGACTGTCACAAGCAGCTGATAAATATCCCCCATCCCCATAAGTGAATGTGTTTTAGTCTGAAAGCTGTTTGGCATCACAACGCTGTTAGGAAAGTTTCTCTGGCATTATACAGGTGATGTTAGCTTATCAGACTATCTTGACTAGTTGTTGCTATCATATTGTGGCATAAGCCGTTTTCTACACACATATTTTACCGGCGTAGTTTTCGTTATTATTTTACTTGTGATGGCCACATGTAGCCCATGTATTGATTCCATCCGATGGCTGCAATAATACAAAACAACAGGAAAACCTCTGCCTCTTCACAATGGTCAATAACAGTGAACGGATGGTTATTAAAGCAAGGTCAAATAAACAGAATCAAACTAAGCCTGGTTAGTGTTGCCTGACTTAAAGGTCCCATGTCATGCTTTTCCGGTTATTACCCGTCCCCTTGTGTGTTATGAAGGTTTTTATGCATGTAAACGGTCTGCAGAGTCAAAACCCTCAAAGTACACCCTGTCGCGAGTAAAACTCTAACACAGAAAATACCTCCCCAAAACGCCTTGTTGGAGATACAGTACGTCACTGTCCATTGATTCTTCCGGGTACCGCATGAAGTCATGCGTTACCCGGAACCAAATGGACCAATCCGTGGAGCCGTTACGTTACGTCCGCGGAGCCGTTACGTTAAGCCCCCGCTGATTGATCCAAATTGACCAATCCACGGACTTCCTCACACACACACACACTCAGTGCAGGCAGCTCTGCTNTGATCTGTGTTGTAAATGTGCTTTATGTATGTTTCCAATCGCTTTTTAAAGTCAAAATCAGCAAATTTGCCGAGCTCCGCTACGACTACGGGTAGCATCGCTACCCGTAGTCGTAGCGGAGCTCGGCAAATTTGCTGATTTTGACTTTAAAAAGCGATTGGAAACATACATAAAGCACATTTACAACACAGATCAGTGGAGACATTTTATTATTATTATTACTATTTAGTTTTTCTTTAGTTGTTTTTCCGTTACATTGGAGTATGACAGGTGAGGCTCTGCCTCCCCTGCCTCCCCTGACCGCACGTCGCTGGTGAGCTGAAATATTATACAAGTTTGTGTAAACTAAAACTATTATTTAGAAGCCAAATCATGAATGGCTATGAGCAGGACCTTTATTCCAATACTTGTTATTTCTTGTACTTGTAAAAATTTGTATTTGTTTACAACATGACGAACATGACGCTGATGACGATGACCTAATTTTTTATTTTCAAGAAAAATGTACGCTATAGGGGTACGACCAGAAACCTTTTTTTAAGCTTCTTCTTGCCCCTGTTGAACATGACAGAGACTATTTGAGAATGTATTTTTTTTTAAAACTTCTTTTCTCTTTGTTATAATTATTATTATAATAAAAAAAAAAAACATTATTATTGTTGTATGTTTTGTTTCTGACATGTTCAATAAATTGACAAAAAGAAGGAGGGTGACAGCTTACAGGCTGATCCCCAGTGTGTGATACATATAATCACTGTTAGCCCGTGTTTACAGTTTGCCCCGGGGTCATGTTCCCCGTGTTAACCCCCTCTCTGCGGGACACCCAGGAAACATCTGGAACTGCCAACGGCGAGATGCCGGTCCAAACAAGGAATCATCAGCCATTTTATGAGTGTGTATCAAGCTTTTGAGCCGGGGTTTGATCAAAGCCGAGCTCACTCGACTTTGTCTGGTTCCTATCAACCCCCCCGAAGGGATTTCATCACATCACAAGGACAAGTAGAAGCCTTGGATGGATGGGAACCATAGTCAGAGTGATTAAAGGAGCTAGGCGGAGACACAAAATGCCAGGTGTTAAAAGAAAAAGTATCTACGAAATGATTGCTTTTCAGAATAGATATGTTGCCCCAGTACGGGGTTTTAATAGATTTCACGGGTCGAACACATCGGACAGGTTATTTGTCAGTTGAAACCTTCAACTTGGGTTGGGTTAAAGAAAAACAACAATTTTTACAGCTACCAGTTCTTTTCTTTTTCAATGAGAACAACATAGGGTAACATTCCCATCTTTAAAATGGCATCTTTCCAGGAAAAACTGCCGCCTTTTAACCTTAAAAAACATCTTTAATGTGTATTCATTTGGATTTGGAAGCTTTTGAAAGGGTAACAAGTTGTGTTGGGGTTTCTCAGCCCAAAGACGAACCCTCTTGATCCCATATTTAAAATTAAAACATGGAGCTCAGCACGACTGAATGGAGAACTTTATTAAACGTTAAAAGAAAAATGTTAATTCCGATCATTAAAGAAATCTTTGCCCGCAGTTTCTGTTTGACTTTGCCCCGATTCAAGTTCAAAAGGATATATCTGAAGCTAATGATGAAAGTTCAAGAGGAGGCTTCTCATATATCGCTAATCTATTTTCCATATGCACTCTTGCACTGCTCCCCTATTTCCCTACTCAGGAAGTTTTCTCATATCCCATCATGCAATTATCCTGTCTTTGCACTCCCCTTTTGGGTATATAACTTACTACAGCTCACTCATCCTGTGTGTGTCCCCCATTTCCCCTTTCTACTCTCCAGTGACATTAACATCACCTCTCCATTGTCTTCCCATTAAAACACAATCCAGCTGTGGTGTTTCAACACAGCCTTGAACGGTGATCATGGCTCTCTGCTGCAGAGCCAAGTATGCTGCACTGTCATCCCATTGCACTGATGCTGAGCTCTCTCTCGCCGCGGTTGTAATATGAGAATCTCCAACTTGTCAAATTCAATATAGATGGGGATAAAGTGTAGCGGTTGACCTTTCCAAGTTTTCTGATTCTGGATTTATTTTTTCTCTCCTGCCCTTATATTTAAATCTGACATTTTCCTCAATAGCTTTAATACTACGTTTTTTGTATTCTCGCACCACACTTTAAAGATCATCCGTCAATCAGACAATGCACTAATTAGTTCATCTTCTGTTTATTGTCAACTGCTGCTGCAGCTCCTGCCTACTATACGTTGCGTCACCAGGCACTTGTTTTCAGGGAACTTTCTTTAGGTTAAATCACGAGTGTAAGGAGAAATTAGCAGTGTAATATTGAATTAGCTAGCCATGGACAAAGAAGAAAAGACACGACATTTTGCTGAGTTTAATTCCTTTAACCCTTTTTCACTTGGTAAATTACCTTTTTGGTGGCAAGTTTCCGAAGCATTGTCAAACGAGGCTGTTTCTTTCATCAGGCTTAACTGTGATTAAGCACTCCCTTAGACCTTTAGTCCCTCAAACAGCTCTGAATGCTAATGTTAGCTCTGAATGCTAACATTGGCATTCAGAGCTTAGCCAGAGCTGTTTGAGGGACTGTGTTGTAAGGTAGTTGCAAGTCATCAAACAGGTCTACTTTTATTCAAAACATATTGTTCATCCATGTTATCAAATCCAAAATGTCTCCTCACATTACTTCTCAGTTAGTTTGGAGTCATGATTATCCATTCAGCATGGCTTGCTAGTTTTCAACCTTTTTTTACAAGCAAAGAAAATCTCAATAACCTGTATTACTCATCATAGGTCAACATATTCACCTCAATAGTCTTAACACTACCATATACACATGTAAAGCTGTCATGTTAGCATTTGTTATGTTTTTATTTTAGCAATAAGACCAAATGAGCTGATGGTGGTAACCCCAGTCATTAGATTTAAAACTATCCTGTCACTGATTGTAAAAGATGAATCATCAGTGAATCACCGACGTCATTAGGATTATCCTTTAGGGACTACAAATGTCTCCTCCAGATTTCAGAGTATAATCAATCCAACAGTTGTTGCTCTCAGTTTGTGTGGTGCTGAATTTTACACTTATCCTGTTCTGCAGTTAACAATATTGAGTGCATGAAAAATAAAAACGTAATGTCTCAGTGGACTGCATCGAAAAAGTGGTAAGCAATGGAGGTTAATTTGGCTTCTGATCTTCTGTGCAGGCGCGTTTGTTAAAAACAATGTTAGGGTAAATCTTGCTTTTTAACCTTCAGTGAGTTTACTGTAGCATTGGCTTCAAGCTACAGAATAGAAAGACATGGATCTTTCTCCCGGGATTCAGCAGTATTGACCGCTAAACTGTAAAAATGCAATACAGGAAGGAAGAGAGCACTATTGGGTTAACATTTATTGATTCTGGTCTTGTATTCTGTTCATTTTGTGAGATTGTAAACAAACTATAAAAATGGTATTACCTTCAAAACCAGATACCATATTTCAACTCTTCAGTAATACAGCCAATGAAGAAAAACATATTAAATATTGTTTGACTGTCAGGTGTTATGCACCCCAAAAGACCAGAGATGGTACACATTTGACTGCTTTCACTTATTACCTGAATACCAAAATGTGGCTCTTCAACTTGCTCTCCATCTCTTGAGAGAAGAAGTTGAATGTATTTGTCCTGCAAAATCAATAACCAGCTCTCACCTGAATTCACGGCCCATTTCTGTTTTGTCCTTCATAATTTGTCACACACACAGCAATTACCAGCAGGAAGGAAAAGTTCTTAATCATTGAGAAGGGTTTAGCTGCACTCTTTCTAACTTTCCACTTCACCCACGTCATCTTTTCCTAACCCTAACTTTAGTTGCTCTGTGCCTACCGATGGATATACTTGCGATTATATCTCGACAATGACGGAATAAATCAGGTGGAAAGAACAGCATATTGGGATTTGTCATCCTGTGAGGATGTTGACAGCTTAAGTCAATCAACAAGATCCATTGGTGATTTATGGTGCTATGCTTCATGCATTTTTCCAAATTGCACGTCCTTCAAAACATCGTTAATTCAAAGTATAAAGTAACTTGATCCTTTTGATGTTTTGCATCAAGTCTGACGGCAGTAGGCCATTTGAGGGATGTTGACATCACTGTCAACTCTCTCAAGTGAATGTCTAATTTGAATGTCAATCCAATATGTCCTAGAAATACGTCTTAAGTATTGCTTGAGAAGAGGGTGAAACTGTTACTGGTTTGATTCTCACATATCTAGAGTCTTAGACCCCATTTACATGCAAACGCAAACGCATACGAAACACAAACGAACCGAATACGATATCAAAAAAGTTTTCCGTTCACACGAGACCGCTCGGGAGGGCTGGAGACGCTGCAGTACATATGCCGGGCCTGTAAGTGGCGCTGTACTTTCGCCACAAAATACACCAAAAGCAGCGAAGAAGACCCCCGAACATGGTTGCCATGGTTGCCCTTCTGTTTATGCCCCGCGGTGGATTTAGCAACATGTAGTTCATGTAATTCTCCATGTCCACTTGTTGCTGATGGTTGTGGTAGAGGAGCTGTAGATTTTGCACTAACATCTGTAGCATATCTACTGTCAGTAGCTACTGACCATGCTACAGCAGTGAGCAGCAGAGGTGGGGAGAGGCGGGGCTTTGGCTTCATCGTTATCAGGAAATTATCGTATAGGACGTACACACAGAGCCGTTTGCCCCCCCAGAGCGTTCCGTCCGCAGGTCTATCCACCTTGGGACTCGTTATGGTTTGCGGGGTCCGTTTCCGCGTTTCCGTTACGGCCTCGTGTGAACGAACGGGCTATACGAAAGAGAGAAGTAGCAGATACAACCGTTTGCGTTCTCGTGTAAACAGCACATTAAGGCGAGATATCAAACCAATTCTGGTGAGCTCAACGCCTCAAAGGTGTTTTTGTTCCTCGGCCCCCACTGAATTTATATTAGTTGATGCTTCTGTCTGTTCTTCCACTGCTTTCTTTACAATAGAGAGCCATTGTGAAGCCTAGGGAAAGCAGCACACCGGCCACAATCCATCACATGTATTGGTGTTCTTTAGTGAGTTTGTCTCAGAATTCAAAATAAGTTGTCCTCTTGTTGTGTTCTTTTTTTTAAAGTCAATATTTCCTCTCAGGTAAAGTTCTTAACAGGGCCAGCATGGAAGTGCATGAATCATTTTGTCAGCCCTGGAGTCGATTTTGTTGTGTTACTTGGTTGAACAAAAGGCCATGAAGTTGGCAGCATAATCCATCTGTCAAAACAACAGAAATGATGTAGTTACTAACCCTTCTGCAGGGAAATATGGGTATGTTTAATCATTAGATTGTTGGGACACCTAAGGCCATGCAGATATACATGTAGGGGATTCTGATTGACACAATCTTTCTTTCCATTACAATGCAGAACAAGAAGCAAATAGACTGTCACCCAACAAATTATACAAGTTCACTACTTTCTTACAAATCAGCCTTTAAAGGTTTATACGTTGTAAATCATTTACTCTTCATTATAAATGAATAAGAATACTTTTTTGATTGCCAGTTGTCATACCATTGATGAAGGGTCTAACGGCCCGTCTACACTACAGG
>NW_011335693.1:0-1047 GCF_000735185.1 Notothenia coriiceps | reverse complement strand
AGTGGATCGGCTATACACCAGCAGCGGCTTCGGGTGAGGGGGGACAGCTGCCGATTTCGTTGTTTTGCGATGCTAGCAGCAGCACCACACAGATCGCGGCAGATCATGCCAACTTATCAGCAACAGTCGCACCACCTCGGCAGCAAACCAGTGCCACCAGCACCACCACGGCTGCGATAGCCAAACAGCAGACGTTACCGCCACAAACATCAGCCCTCAGGGCTGAGGTTCTCTGGTGCCTGAACACAGCAGCTAACCATCATTCATTCAATTCGAATGAGGGCATTGGGGAATTGTTCGAAAACATGTTCACTGACTCCGACATAGCCAAAAGTTTTGTTTGTGGCAAAGATAAGACATCGTATATCCTTGGATTTGGCATTGCTCCACATTTTAAGAAGCTTCTTATAAATAGCATCAATGCTTCTGGGCCATATGTTGTCATGTTTGACGAGTCTCTGAACCAGTCCGCCAAGAAGAAGCAAATGGATATTCACGTTCGGTTCTGGAGAGATGACCGCGTGACGTCTTCATATTTTGGGTCACAGTTTCTTGGACATGCAAGGGCTGAAGACTTGCTGCAAAGCATTAAAGTGAGTTGATATTTTCTTGTTTGTTCTTTCTTATTGTCGTTATATGCCCATTTGAAAATGTTTATGTCATAGTTAGCCTAAGCTTTAGCCTACACGACGTGTGTGTCGGGTGTGTTTTGTGACCCTGCAAGGCGATATCAGTCGCTTTGCGCTCAATGCTATTTTGAGAAAATCCACGGTAAACAAACATCCGGGTTAAAATGTTGAATTTCATTTTTTCGCATAATTTGACAGTATACAGTCTACATATCATTTCATATCGTGGACAAATCACGGAAAAACATACGTTTTGACTGTTAAGCCCGGTGAAGATGCAACACATTAGCAGTCATACCATTTGTCAACGCCGCTTAAAAAGGTGATTTTCTCCTCTTCTAGCATTATCATGACAGGAGAACCATGCCACTTTGGATACAGTTATCTTAACGATTGTTCTAGCAATAGCCTCAATATA
>NW_011335692.1:0-3143 GCF_000735185.1 Notothenia coriiceps | reverse complement strand
ACGTTTTTGACGCAATAATGCCGCTGTATTAGGATGATGCACGGGAGGGCTACTTTCCACAAGCTATGCTTCAGCCCTCCCGCTTCTACTAATTTTGTTCATCTTTGTGTGTATGAATTAAACTTTTTTTGTTTTTCGGATGAATAAAATAAAAAATATATATAAATACTTTCAGTTTGGGGGCCCCCTAGTGGCCGCGGGGCCCTATGCCCCCGCATAGTCCGCCTATAGGAAGAAACGGCCCTGGCAGAGAGCATGTGCAGCGGTCTGCTTGCGCACAGAACCGGAGTTTGTGAGAGAGCCGGCTTGAGAGTCAATTTCTCTTCAAAATATAATTGATTGCCAGCTGACTTGCTTGCTCGTTGGTAACGCAACTGATTTATTCTACTGTGCCTGCATCTGGCGCTGAGTTGCCATATTCCTTTCGTGAACCACTAACCTAGCAAGAGTAAACTAACTGACAGGCTGCTGTGCCGCATCTCACTCAAAAACCCACACGACTCAACCCAGCGAAAAACCAGTCTTGCGCGCAGCCTTTCATTCAGAATTTCCGAGGAAAATAAAAAAATGATATTAAACTAATACAAAAATAAATATTAGGACAAAGCCCTACAAATAACAACAATAAACATAATAATAAAACAATTAAAATGTTGTATTCATTAAAACTGCGGGCCCAAATCCTGGATGGGCGGGCCATGGGGCCCGCCCATGACGCCGGGTCTGCATTTATTGCAGGCAGACACAAACTAGCGGGCTCCTAACTGAGAAACCTTCTTCCCTGCAGCTGCTGAGTTTCACCTGAGAGTTTAGAGAGTGGTGCAGTAGATGGATATCTAAAAATATACTAAGTGACCTGATTAGGAGAAATGCTTGTCAGGAGGTCACGGATGTAGGAGACTACAGTACAAGACAGTCAGGTCCTGCTGAGCACATGACTAATAATTCATCATGGGATTATTCAAGGAAAGTGTACAAAAATAGGTATGTAGTGTGCACACTTTCTCACAGGAAACTCATGTTTTCAGAACTTGTTTCAGTTGATTGTGCATTTTTTTAAAAGAATGAGACATTTTAACGTGAAAAAGTAAAAAGTTGCTGTTATGATTCACGCTCTTATTCCATTCCTCATTCAAAAAAGCATAGTAAAGTTTAGTTTTTGAGATGGTTTCATACTTTATTTAAATCTGTTATCTAAATCATCTGGATTAAATATAAAATGCTATTAATGTACTTTTATGTCTTTACTAACTAACTGAGAAGTACATATTTCCTTCAACGCTCAACTCCATTGAAGTGGAGAAATTGCTCGGAAGATGTTTTAGGTATTCATTCTTTAAATATCCTTGTTAGTTTTAATGCCTATTATAGGGATTTTTAAAGGATGCATGAAATCTTGGTTGAGTTTGAAGTATCACCCTCCAGACACCCCTGTGTAAATGGAGAGGGAGCCATTTTAATAAGAAATGGGTGGGAAATTCTGAGATTTCTTTTTTAAATTATGGGTTGTTCCTTCCGTACTCTTTTCTTATCGTGTCCACAAGGCAGTCAGTTACAGGGCTTGGTTAGATGTGGTTCAGCCACAGCTGAACACATTGCTGTCCTTTCTCATTAAACTCTGCCAAGTCCGATGTTGTGCAGGGTTGCTCCAGCAGGGGGCATATCAGGAGGTGTTGCATGGTTTGTGGTTCAATGCCGCAGTCACACACAACGTCCCCGTCATTTAGGTATCCCCATTTGGCGAGAGTGGCTTTTGCACGTCCAACACCAGATCTTATTCTGTTTAGGCATTTCCACACTGCGTAGTTGGTGTCTGCTCCAGGGGGCAGTGCCTCGCTCGCCTTAAGCTCCATTGTTGTTGCTGATGGGAGGTTGTCAAGTCTTTCTTCCCACCGAGTGACTCTTTCACTGCTTGTGCTCAGTGTTCCGAGGGGTGGGACGCTCTTCAGGAAACTTTTCCTGGATTTAAGGCGGCTTTTGGCTGGCACATGGCCAAAGAGAGGATGTCTTTGGTCAGTAGACTGTTGTTGGCGCTCTTTCTTGCTTGCTGCATTTCGTCGTATCTCTGGTGGGGCTATGCCTGCCAGGATGTACAGACGGTCTGTAGGTGTTGATTTCAGGCAGCCTGTGATAATGCGGCAGCTAGCATTGAGGGCGGGATCCAGCTTCTTGGCATGGGCAGCTCGTTCCCATACTGGGCAGGCATACTCGGCAGCTGAGTAGCAGAGGGCTAGTGCGGTTGACTTCAGTCAACCGCACTAGCCTTCCGTACTATCAATTTAGCTTTATGTCTGGGAAGATATGCAGTATAGTTTAATTTTAATCAATTTAGCTATTCCAACTTTAAGCGCAGAATTATTTTTAACAAGTATGTGCACCTATTACAAGAGGTCAGAAATTGCTGTCGATTACAAAAAATAAAAAAATAATAGTTTCAGTTAACGTTTTTACTACTTTCTCCTAACAGTATTTTGCTTCTGAGATTATTAATTTAATATTTTAATACCTTTTAAATAATGTTCAGCAATAACCACAATACAACTCCATCATCTGCTGACATGTTCTACTGACATCTGTTCACACTGTTTGGGTTCATTCCAGTTTTTGTTAATACATTTTACGGTCTGATATGTTTGCTGTGATGATAATCCTGAGTAAATAGTTTAGATAATGTTCAAACACTACCCACCCATATGTGAATGTTGATTCTTTCAAATATCAAATTGCATTATGCAAGATTGATGAACACTACCCTGAAAATAAACAAAATAGTACAACAGCAATTAATGAACAACCTGTATGTTGAAGCAGACGCATGATTGGTTAAGAAAACCTAAACACGGATGTATTGCTGGAGAAAGTGTGTATGATTCAGCAATGACACTAAATATAGGCTACAAAAAAGATAAGCGAAAAAAGGTGAAGTCTTAAAGGTCAACATAAACATGTGTCCCCTCTTCTTCATGTCTCTTCTACATCAACATGTGTCCCCTCTGTGTAAAGAGATTCTGAAAGTTTCAGGAAAAAAAGATTCTCTCTCTTTTTGTCCTGATCCATTTATATAAAAACCTGTCTGAAAATGAGCTGATCAGATTTTGGCCTCTTTATGATGTCATAACGAATTTTTGGCTTGTGTAACCATT
>NW_011335691.1:2456-11947 GCF_000735185.1 Notothenia coriiceps | reverse complement strand
TTTCACTCTCTCCCATCCCATTTTTTTATTTGTTACATATAATATTTTTGTTGGACATGTGACAAGATCTTGTCCTCACTTCCCCCACTTTTTACAGTTTCTATGCTAAGCCAACCAGCTGTTGGCTGTAGCTTCATATTTACTGCAGTGGCGGAGCTGGGGGGTGGCTGAATCCTAGCCACCCTATTGGCCACCCCAAACACCCTCACCACGGGGACCCAAACAATTTTAGAACATTAAGAATAAAATGTTTAAGTAACCTTTCATCATTCATCAAGAATTAACCTTAATATAACGTTATATCGATAATGTACTCACTAAACTTACAATTCATTTAACTCATTTTCTTCCAAAAGTTAATTATCCAAAGCCTCTGTACACCCCCTTCTATTTACATGTAATGGTTTGGTCCCGCCTCCGGCCTCCAAACGGCACTTTCTAGCAGAGAGTGAGAGCATGTGAGTAGAGATGCTATAGTACTTCCGTGTCTCTTTCAAAAGAGAAAAGAAAGGAGAGAAAGACAAGAGAGAGGGACAAAAGGGCGACAGTATGTCACCCAGTTTTTCAAGAGAAAAGGTGGGTGTGGTCTATGAGTGGTGGAAATTAGTCTGTTAGCTAAGCGTAGTCCATTGTAAATAATAATTTGTATGTTGTCTTTTTTATTAAGCTGACATTAAGTACTGTTAATATGAAGAAAATGCAGAGGTTTTTAATTGCACTGCTCTTTTAGCTGACATTTAACAAATGCAGGTAGATTTTTAGCAGCTATTCATACTAAATCAGTTGTCCCTCCCCCTGGTACCAGGACCAACAGATCCATCTCTAAGCTCAGCAGCCCTGTCCCCCCATAATGCTGAACCTGAACCAGCTTTTCTCCCAACTGAAGGACGTGAGCAGCATTGTGTTGAATGCCATGCCACTTAACATATCTGAAGGGAGACTGGAATACAAAATATATATATATATATATATCAAAACAAAAAGCTAACATCTAATTTCAATTATTACATTAAATTACATTTAGCTGACGCTAAGCAACTTACAATTACCAATTAAAGGGACATTCTCCCTGGAGTAACTAAGGGCTAAGTGCCTTACTCAAGAGCACACTAGTGGTGGTGTTCCAGGTGGGATTTGAACTCACAACCTTCTGATCTCCAGCCCACCTCTCTATCCACCACTACCCCAAATTATACATTTCAAACACAGTATTTTCCCACACATTTAAGTTATATTTATTTGGATTTATGCATTCATGTTGGTAATGTTCCATTCAAAAATGTTATTATTAAAAAGGCATTTACACTATAAAAGATGACTATTGAGATCTATTGCCAGGAATGTTAGTCTTATATGTATGGCCAGAGGGCAGGACCTATAAACACATGTACTACCCAATAGCATTGTGAGGCTGAACAAAAGGACCTTTTGACTATGTAAATGTAGTCTTTTAAAAAAACTAAAACATTTACTGACTTTTTTGGATAGCTTAAAGTAATGTTGTAAAATCACAACCCGGGGGGCTTACAGGGTTAAAGGCTATTGTTTATTGTTATTTACTTTAAGATGTTTATTCTTAACCTATCATTTAATTTAAAAACTCTTATTTAAATTATGTGTGTGTGTCTCTGTATTCCTGATGATACACTGAGAGAATGAGCTCATAGTGCTGCTGATCACCATAAGCTAACAGTCTGTATATTGCACTATAATGTAAGCTTCGTTGTTACTTCCTGTGGGAATAAGAAAAAAATAGTTAGATATACTGAATATTATTTGATCTATTCCACCACTAGCTTAATCCCAAATAATGTAGAGGTGTGTTGTAGGTGCCTTAAATAACCCCTTATTTTCTAGTGAGATGTATTTTTATGTTCATATAATAGTGATTTCAATGCCACCCCAAAATGATCACTGGTTCCATCCTGGCCACCCCACTGAAAATGTCCTGGCTCCGCCACTGATTTACTGCACATATATTTAGTATATGACTCTTCCCATTTAACAATCACCCATTATGCAAATAAGCATATTTACCAAAATGTTGAACTATTCCTTAAACATCAGAAGGAAACTGCACAAAGGTTGAAGACATCGTCTCCATTTACGTATGGCACGCGTTAAAATTCACACTCAGTACAACAATAATTACTTATGATTAAAAATGTAATTGTTAAGGGCTTTAATGGTCAGAAAGTAGTAACATATGAAGACCTTAGATTTATTGTGTTAAATTGTTTTGAGATAACTGGGAATACATTTGTAGTTATTTTCAATGACATTAATTAATTTTACAAACAATTGATTGGCCTTTAGGGAGGGGCTTAACATATAAGCCTCTGACCTTTCTCTGCAAGCTTTATATATGTGTTTAGCGGACGTCCATGTCATTTGTTTTTTTTCACCTTTTTCTCTGTAAACAAAAGTACTCAAATCTTAGTTATTTTATTCACACTTTTGTTAACACACATTGTCAATGGCTTCTTTAATACGTACTAAGGGAGAGCTATATCCATTCTGTCTATGTCTGTCTCCAGGTGTTGGGGGGGGGGTTGTATTGATAAGTGTAAAATCTCTTCATAGCGAGCTCTGTGAATTACATTATTATAATTCCCAACTTATATTCTGAATGCCAGATGCACATTTCTGAAGACTAAGTCCAGAATGCCCCTGAACAGTGCATTACATTTACAAATCCATTTACACAGTTAATGAATCTGTTGCCTCAGCTTAGCAACTGATCTAAATGCCAATATTTATTCTACCGTATCGGCTGGGCTCCATTGGAGTTTTTCCAACCCCAGAATTTACATTTTTGCAGTGTATGGTTTTTTACAGACATTGTACTCCCTGCACCTTTGTTCAACTGTTAGACTTCATGTGTGTGACCTGAGCCGGCCATAGAGCATTAAAGGGAACATGCAATGTTTCCTGTGTATCACAGATAATTATAAAGTTTGATGATGTGTCGCTGGCATGAAGGCCTCTGGCCAGAGAGCGCTCGGTGTGATGTGTGGACAAAGTGAGTTGTGGCTGGGCTGCGGCGCTCCACAAAGGCTGTTTGTTCAACCAACAATGTTTTATGTATGTGGTTAGTCTTTCATCAGCACACTCAGTATTCAATTTACATACTGTCTACTGATCCGGCACTGAATTTTAAGCTGTTTATGCTCTCTCAGCCACTTTATTCTGACACCCAGATGTGTGTGTGGAAGTCTTTGTGTATGTGTGTTTCTTAGACAGATTGCTTTGCCCCCTCCGCCCCCCCCCCTGTGGTTGTGCAGTATTGTGTTCTGGTAGTAATGATGGGTTCTGTGCCTCCCAGTCTCCCTCCCAGCAGGACACACACATAAAAGGGTCTCTCTCAGGGCAGCCATTCCTGTGTGTGTGTATGTGTTGTTCTTCGTGATTCCGTGTGTGTGTGTGAGCATATGTGCTCATCTTTGTGTGATTCTAAGAGTCATTCTCGGCGGTGCATGCTGATTGTGCCTCATACTGTGCGTGTGTCCAACCCATCTAGGTTCAGGCTCTCTCTCTCTCTCTGCCTCTATCTCTCTCGCCCCGCTCCCTCACTCCCACCTCATCCTTTTTCCATCCATCTCTCCGTTCCCCCATTTCTCCTCCCGGTATGACATTTCTGCTGTCCTCACACAACTTCTCTGCAATTTCCCTATGCATATCAGCTATTGGATTTGACCAAGGGAGCCTTTCCTTTTTGCTATTGCAAATCGAAGCAGCCACACTTCAGGAAACAGCAGTATAGCTCTTGGAGAAACTTTGGCTTCCACACAATCACTCTGCTGTCTGCAATAAATAAACTAGCAGAGAACGTCATCACACCTGGGTGGCTCATTGAAGTATCTGGGCTGCTGAGAGTCTACTGAAGTATTCTACAAAAGAAAAAGGAATAGAAAGGCAAAGGGATGACAAATAAATGAAATTGGGATGTTTCCTTTTGAAAAGTGGATGAGTGGAAGCAACCTGCAGGCCTCGTCCCTGTTGGCATGACGTCCGGACCACAGTGTTCTCCGACCTCTGAGGGGCTTTAACAGCTTGGAGCGGTTCAAACACATTCTGGTGCTGTTGCCTGATTGGCTCCTCTGATGTGGACTCTGTGAAAGCAAACATACTTAGGAAATACTATTCCAAGATTATATTCTCAAAGCATTAATATCTAAACTATTAAAAAGAACGTTTGTAAGTTTGAAGGAAATTAACACAACTAAGTTACAGCTGCCCTTCTTATTTTTCATGGCAGCTATATTCCTTTCTGTGCTGACAAAGTTGTCTTACCTTGTTCGAATTTCAAAAGATTCAGTTTCTCACATTGAGTGATATAGTGGAGCCGATGTGTCTTAAGTGGGCAGTAAACACGCATCAGTCTTTCTCTTTCATTAAAGACTAATGAATAAAAGGCCAAATGCTAGCAGATGTGATATCATGACTTCAGCTTTGAATTAATGACATATTATGAAGCTCACAATCAAATATTTCTTACTGACTTTCGAGACATCAGCAAAATGATGAATCATTTGCAATAAAGTAGTACAACCTGCTGTCAGTCATGAGAATTCCCCTTCTTCTTGAGGGTCCATTTAAAGCTCATGATGCAAGATGGTACCAAATATCATTCCATTGAATACTTGTAAATTCCTCTTTGTTTATTTTCTATAAATCAGCATGACCATAAAAGGTTTTATAGACCATAAGATCTTTTGTAGATGTTTATAAGGACATCCACAGATTCCCGCCTTGATATGACCATATGGAGCAATAAACTGTAACATGCTGATCCGACGAAATGCATCACAATACACAAAGAACAGTCATTGAGAGAAGAAACGCCTGTATTACTGAACAAAAATGGACACAGAACCGATATCTTACTAGAGTAGGTTTACAATAACAAGTCTGATGTACAGAGAAAACTAGAACAAACCAAGATGTTACCGCTGAGGGCTGGCTGTGTTGTGGTTTCCTCTGTTTTGAGACAGAGTTCATAAACATGAGAGAAACAACTCCAGCAGATTTATTTCCCACTTATCTCCACCTTTTTTGGAATTACTGAACATTATTGTCAACGGTGCTCTCACATGCATTGAATCAGGGACCAAATACTGTGTGTGGAGTGGACAAACCTCTTATCTGTAGTGCTTGGTGGCCATGAGCTCCCCAAATACAGGCGGTTAATTAAATGCCCGACCAAAATGGAGATTATGTTGGATCACTGCTACACTACCATCTGTAGATCCTAACAGGCCGTCCCCCATGCTGCACTGCGGACTCTGACTATGACATGGTCCATCTGATTCCTTCTTACAGAAATGAAAGCTCCGCAAATGACTGGTTGTGAGGACAACTGAGAGGTGGATGTGTGAAGCTATGATGGATCTACAGGCCGGTTTGGACTGTACTGACTGGGATGTTTTCAGGACTGCTACAAACAACGTCCTACATCAGGTTCAGTGAGACAACTGTATTCCATCACACACCAGGGTGACGTATAACTATAACAAACTCTGGTTCACAGCCGAGCTCAGGCAGCATAGGTTGGACAATAAATAAGCTGTTAGGAGTGGGGACAAGGCCAGGAACGAAGAGTCAAAGTACAGGTTGAGCAAGACTTTGTATATTTACTGTCGCTTTGAAGCTCAATGGGACAGTCCGGATGCCTCGTGGCACCCTCCACTAGCTCCAGTCTCACAGCTCCCCTTCCCCCATCTCATCAAGGATCTGTTTGGCTTTAATACCATTCGGCACCTTGTACTGTTACACATTAAAAACCTGACTGACCCGCCTGTACACACTGCAGTCGACACTTTACAACAGTCCACCACCTGGAATATACAGGAACCTGTGGCAGGATCCTGTTGGTGGACTTCAGCTCTACTTTTCACACCATCATCACGGCTCTGCTACTAGACAAGCTCTCCCAGCTGCAGTGGACTCATCTGCTTCCTGGTACCTGGTACCTGCTTCCATCAGTTCCCAAAACCTCAAGTGGGAAATTGAAGAAACCTGTCAAAGTCTAAGATGGTGAACTTTTACACCTCCATCATGGAGTTCATCTCCATGTGGTATCCTGCAGCTGCACGTTTCATTCACTCTGCGGAGAGGGTCCTGCCGTCTCTCCAGGACCTCTACTCCTCCAGGACTTTTACTCCTCCAGGACCTGTACTCCTCCAGGACCTGTACTCCTCCAGGACCTGTACTCCTCCAGGACCTGTACTCCTCCAGGACTTTTACTCCTCCAGGACCTGTACTCCTCCATGACTTTTACTCCTCCAGGACCTGTACTCCTCCATGACTTTTACTCATCCAGGACCTGTACTCCTCCAGGACCTGTACTCCTCCATGAATTTTACTCATCCAGGACCTGTACTCCTCCAGGACCTGTACTCCTCCATGAATTTTACTCATCCAGGACCTGTACTCCTCCAGGACCTGTACTCCTACATGACTTTTACTCATCCAGGACCTGTACTCCTCCAGGACCTGTAGTCCTCCAGGACCTGTACTCCTCCAGGACATGTATTCCTCCAGGACCCTGAGGCGGGCAGGAAAGATTGTGGCTGACCCCTCCCACCCTGGACACACACTTTTTAACTTGCTCCCCTTTTATAGAAGGCCAGGTCCAGGTCCAGGTCCATCAGGACCAAAATCTCTTGCCACTTAAACAGTTTCTTACCGTCGACTACTGGTTTTACCAAAAAGCCCAGGACCTTCACTGACACGGATTCTTTAATTCAACCCACGATATGCGATAGATTAACACGCTCCATGTGAGCCACTCCTTTTATTCCATACGGTAACCTTGCACGTTCCTCTGTATATTTTACGCATTTCTGTTCAGTGCTACCGCCTTTAAAATCTTCCAGGTTAAATTCTGATACACAAGTCATATTAGTAATTTGTATAATGATATTTGCTCTTAATGTGGTTATGCGTGAACCATTACACACCAAAGCAAATGAATTGTATATAAACCTACTTGGCAATGGCAATAAGCCTGAATCTAATTCTGATGTTTTCTGATTCTCATGATGAATGTGCTGTCAAAATACAGCTTAGCACTCATTCTAGCATTTGCCCCTATCCTGTCGTGCTCAGAGTGAAGATATGCAGATCTTGAAAATAAAGCATCACCCAGATCTTTCACAGTAACAAACTAATATAGTAGCATTTGATGTAGCACCTTTTTGACAAAAGGCCCGTTCACATCAGCACTTAAACTGGGATCATTTATCTAAGAAATACAAATTCAACAGAACAGACATGATTATTATCCAGTTAGTAACCAAGCAAAACGAATAACCTAATGAGTTTGTTTACTGACCGTCTTTTAACTTTTTATTCAACAGAATTATGTTTATTGGTGACGAAAAATTGCAAACTAAACAGAAGAAAGAAAACATTACATATTATGACTGCCTTGTGTTAGGCTAGCCGATTTAGAAAGCTAGAACTTCACTCACCAGCTACAGTGGTTCATCAAATATCAGTGTGAAGATAGACACTTTTCTACCAACGTTTTTAAACCACATATTTCAGAAAGACGTATAGATTTTTCTCTCAATAGTGTTGAAAAGTTGGCTGATTATGACTGTAGAACTTCCTGGAGTGACCTGGCCTTGACTCTCGGTTAGACATGTTGCCTACCCTCTTACCCTTTTAACATGTATCTATTTTCTTCCTCTTTTAGGTGTGTTGCCATCCTCAGCAACCATCTTCCCCTTCCCTCCCTCCCCGACTGACTGCGTTGAGGCTCACAAAGTGTGCTCAGCTGAGCCCCAGTGTGAGGCGTTGTACCGGGGCTTGGAGCTGTGTGCAGCCGAGGCCGCAGTGTCCCCTCTGGGAGAGCAGGTGGCTGCAGAGTGTCTGGAGGGACAGTACGCTCTGCTGGCCAAACACCCAGCTCTCCTGGCTTGCAAGTGCCAGCGCGGATTCCGCAAGGAGGAGCAGTGTCTGCACATCTACTGGAGGGTCCGTCTGATGCCAGGTCAGTAGGGCTTCTGCTGCGGTGGGCTGTGAGGGACACTCTTTAGGGGCATATGTAAAGCTGGGTCTGCCTTTATGGATACAATACCTACCAGATTATCAAGTAAAAATGTATGGGGGGCGGTGAGAGGTGAGGTACACTCTGGAAAGGTCAACCAGAGGGTTTCAAGCTGGTGTGAATATTTCTATAATAAAAGGTGCAAAGTTCCATAGGGGCTTTAATCAGAATCAGAATTCAGTCACACAGCGCTGAAATATACAATGTTACAGCTAGAGTGACATGACAGGACAAGCAATAATAAAGTGAACATTGGAAGGTTTGAGATATTATTAAAACAATGTTTTGAAAATAAAAAAGATTCAAAAAAATTTATGATATTATTACAGACATTTATTCTCCTTTTTAGTCAGGTAGTCATGTAGTAGTTTAGTTATGACAAACCAGTTTAACATTATGAAAAAACAAGCTAATTGTTACCAATATTATAGCATTCCACCAGACAAACACATAATACACATAGAAAAGGTTGCCCTCAGGCACACAAACAAATACAAAAATATGACTGTATGCATATTTGTTTAATATAGTGTATTTGAAGTTAGTCTCCCATCCATGCAAGAGTCAGCCACACCAAACGCTTGATGCACATTACAGAAATCAATTTGCACATGTTTAGGTGAAACATCAGAGATATGCCTGGTTTGTAGCTATTTACACAAATAGAGAGACACGCAGAGAAACATCAGGATTAGACCGGAAAACCAATCCGTTGGCTTTAGCTGCACAGAATTGGCAGTATAGTGTGATGCCTTAAAAACACATTGACATGTATGTAAGACTTTCTAGATGTTGATGATGTGTATTACCGTACATAAAATTATCTGAACACCTCTAAGCAAAACTGGTTCACTTCTACTTTTACGATAGACTGTGTCTTAATCCAAAAAAAAGCGAGGTACAGTAAAAAAGACCTCACACACACACACACCCACACCCACACCCACACACACACACACACACCCACACACACACACAGACACCCACACACACACACACTGACACACACACACACACACACACACACACACACACACACACACACACACACACACACACACACACACACACACACACACACACACACACACACACACACACACACACACATACCATGTATTCATCACTTCAGGGGACGTTACATTGACTTACATGCATTTCCTGGAGACTTATAACCTTAACCATAACCAACACATGCCTAACCCTAACCCTAACCCTAACCCTTACCTTTAGCCTTACCCTAACCCTAATCCTAAACCTAACCAAGTCTTCACCCTAAAATTAATGATTCCCCTCATGGGGACCTCCAATTTGTCCACATAAGGGAGGCGAGTCCTCACACGTGACTGTGTAAACAGATTTAAGTCCCCACAAGTATAGTAATGCTAGGCCACACATACCGCCCCCCCCACACACACACACACATATTGTCCAC
>NW_011335691.1:0-2416 GCF_000735185.1 Notothenia coriiceps | reverse complement strand
ACCCCCCCACCCCCCCACCCCACCACACACACACACACACACACACACACACACACACACACACACACACATCCGGAGTGTTGTAATGTGCATCAGTAAGAGAGCTAACACTAGCCAGCGGACTCCTCCCCTGTGGCCTGTTAGTCAGCGGAGCATTAGTGTAATTACACACTCTTCAGTTCCTAACGCTGCTAGGCTGCTCTAGCGTGTCATTACCATAAATATATAGCCTAGAATAGGATTTACATACATAAACACTTTACATGCTATTACATTCTTGATTGAGTTTGAACTTTTGAGTGTGTTGGAATTACTGGCAGCATACATCCTGTCCACTAGTCAATCAAGGCTCTGCTAAAGGGTTTCACATCTGTCTAAAAGCTGTCAGTAACATAAGCTAAGGGTGACTTTAAAGGTCATGTTTCATGGCCAAAATGTAAGATTTCAAATATGTGTTGTGTTTCAGAGATATCTCCTGAAATTAGCATGCTAGCTCACTAGCCCCGACTCATCCTATCTTGTAACACCAGTTCTAGAGGTGATAGTGAGTCACTGTGGTGTCTGACCTCAGTCCAACAAGAGGGGACAACATTTTGGGTAAAAGTAAAAGTTGTTTTTATTAAAACACTCAAATGTTTATGTCAACTTCCTGCTGCCAGAAGCTACTTTGCTGCAAGCTGTGCCTCGAGTTCAAAGTCAGCTCAAAATTCAGCCAGCACAAACCCAGCATTGGGGATCAGCAAACTGTTTTCAGTCACTAACTGAAGGCGCCAATTGCAAAGCGGTATCTTTTACAGCGTCATGGTCCCCTGGTGGCAGGGAGGACAAGTAGAAGATGCGCAATCGTTGTGTTGTGTCTGCCATTTTAGATTTAGCCCAGTGGACAATCTAACTCATTGAATACATGCCTAGAGTGCCTGGTTTGTGTCACAGTAAAATCACAGTAAAATCATGGCTAGCTGATGTAGGCCGACACTGTGATGGAAACTTATTGAGCATTGGAGACAGGACACAGAGAGACACAGAGAGAGCAGGAACTATGATGGCAAACACTGACGGTTGTCAGACATGTGCTGAGCCACGAGTTGACACAGCGGATACCAAACCAATTCTGAAGATCTCTACCCCAGTCCCATGTACAGGGGCGGACTGGGACTAAAAATCAGCCCGGGCATCTCGGCTGGCCCACATCGGTACCACTAGTAAATTGTCAACGGGGGGGGGTGGGGGTGCTAGTGACTTATCGGACCGGCCCACATCGTCCGACCAGCCCACTTCGGTACCGGCCCATCGGGATTTGTCCCGAACGTCCCGATGACCAGTCTGCCACTGCTATTATAATATTGAAGTTAAAAGCATCAATCTGGTGCACTTTGAGAGCAAAATGAAGAGATCTATGGATACATCTCTCAACACCCATATGACACAGAACTGTAAGCAGATTTTATTTTATCACGCATACATTCTCCTTTTACATACATACATTTTCACTCTCACACACGTATATATTTACACTCACACATTCATACATTTTGCTCTCATATTATCATATTTCAATGCACGCATTCATATATTATCATTCACACATTCATGCATTTTGTTCTCATATTCATATATTTTAATGCTCATATTCATACATTTTGCTCTCATGCACATTCATTCAATGTTTATGTTGCACTCAAGGACTCAAGCGGACATCACTTGTCTTTTCTCACTCGTGGCAACTTTATTATGGACCAAAAACTCCGTCGTGGAACGACGGATCAGCTTTTTACTCTCGCAAGGATCCTGGAGGGGGCCTGGGAGTACGCTCATCCAGTCTACATGTGTTTTGTAGACTTGGAGAAGGCGTATGACCGGGTTCCCAGGGAGTCACTGTGGGAGGTGCTGCGGGAGTATGGGGTGAGGGGGTCTCTACTCAGGGCCATACAATCTCTGTACTCCCAAAGCGAGAGCTGTGTCCGGGTCCTCGGCAGTAAGTCGGACCCATTTCAGGTGAGGGTTGGCCTCCGCCAGGGCTGCGCTTTGTCACCAATCCTGTATGTAATATACATGGATCGGATTTCGAGGCGTAGTCGTGGGGGAGGGGGTCTGCAGTTCGGTGGACTAAGGATTGCACCACTGCTTTTTGCAGATGATGTGGTTCTGATGGCTTCATCGGTCTGCGACCTTCAGCACTCACTGGATCGGTTCACAACCGAGTGTGAAGCGGCTGGGATGAGGATCAGCACCTCCAAATCTGAGGCCATGGTTCTCAGCAGGAAACCGATGGACTGTCCACTCCAAGTAGGGAATGAGTCCTTACCCCAAGTGAAGGAGTTCAAGTATCTCGGGGTCTTGTTCTCGAGTGAGGGAACAATGGAGCGTGAGATGGGTCGGAGAATCGGAGCAGCGGGAGCGGTACTGCAGTCGCTTT
>NW_011335690.1:0-4434 GCF_000735185.1 Notothenia coriiceps | reverse complement strand
CAGAGGGGGGAGGGTGGGGAAGTTGTGACGTTGACCCTGCTTTTGTGTGTGAGTAAAGGCCCTGACACACCAAGCAGTCACCAGAGAACTCGCCGACGCCGACGTGTTCTCCTGCGTCTTGGCCATGTGTCGCACTGGAACACACGGCAAAGACTTCAAAGTACGTACGAACTGCGCATGCGTGAGTGGCAATAACTCTCCGTACCAGCAGGAGGCGGTAGTGTGTATTCGTCATTCAAAAGAGGCTACATCCGGAAGACAGAAGAAGAACAGACTGTGATATAAACAAACAACAAATAGCGTGTGCGTTCCATTTTCACACTCGTCCATCGAAAACATGTTTCGTGCGGTACTGGAACGATCAGCCATTGGAGTGTTGCTTGTGGAAGACATTCTCAAGCAACCGTTTAGCTTCTCATGCACTGATTCGCTAGCTGAACAGCCAATCAGAGTGATTTCTTTGTCCGACTGCCTGTGGCCGACGCACGGCTGATTCAACATGTTGAATCGGCCATGAAAGGCCAAATAAGGCGTGTCACGGCCGACAGTGCGGGACACACCAAATTGAGTTTGGGCGACAGGGCACGCTTCGTCGTCCGACTAACGAAAATGGCCGATTTCGGCCTGGTGTGTCAGGGCCTTTAGGGAGTAGAGTTCAGAGTGATGATGAACCTGCAACCTGTAACACCTAACCTGTGACCGTGTGCAAACAAAGGAGTTATTAAACCCCAATAACTTGAAGCCTGTTTCTGACTCCCTTTGTCGAACGTTACAATATTTTGATGCTATTACTTTTTTTACTACACTTTTGAAGACAGGGCTTTTACTTGAAACTGAGTATTTTTACACTGTATTAATAATAAGTAATAAGTCCATAATCTGAGTTCTTCTTCCAGCTCTGGTTCCATGTATATGGCCCAGTCTTAGGCAGAGAGCATGCTCACACCTGAGAGGGCTGCCATCCACACAGCAAGCATGCAAATACCTTAATCTGTTAAACTGGCTTTAAAAACATCCTCAACAATCCAACAATAAATAAAGTAGTTGGATTTTATGAATTCATCCCTCAGCTGATATGAGCAGAACAGCTTGAAGCCCATATCCTCCACCGGAAGCTCCTCTCATGCTCGCAAACACATTCTATCTGATTCTAACTTCCCAAGCTGTTCCTCGAACTGCTCCTGTTCAACGATTTAAAGCATTGAATGATTCAGTTAACTCTACATTACAACTTAATGATTGATGTCCGAAACTGTCAGTGAAACATTTAATTAGAGGAAGAAACGACTAGACAGTTGGTTAGTTTTTAAAAGTGTAAAAAACATCATCCATGAACAAACTACACTGTCATTTAAGGGCTCCTCTATGGGCCCTTGGTGGGCCGCAGCACATGCTGATGCCTCTGGCTTGTGAATCGTAAAGCAGAGCGTAAATATCTTGTAGTTGAAGTAACTTTAATAAGATCTGAATGGTTGCTTCTTTCCATCTCTTATTGATTGTTTCTGCTTTAGGTCCATTCGTCAGATTTCCCTGGCAACTACCCTGGCTATGATGACACTTGGAATATGCAGACATTTCAAAAGGTATGTCTGTCAGTTTGGATCTATATGTGTCAGCTGGTGATAGGGGAAGTCTGTTGGACCGTCTCCTCTGTCTGTGTATGTATGGAGCAGCTTTCACACCATTTTCTGTGAAAATCTCCAAACAATTGTTATGGAATAAAGTATCTGGTTGCAAAACTGGTGAACTTATTTATCCTCTTAGAGAATGAGCAGGACTGACACACACACAATACTTTTATTTGGTGTGAAGCAGTTGTGGGTAATAAGCACTTTTTATTTTAGGTGCATGGTTAACTTTAGGGAAAAGCTTTACAATTTGTATATCTAACTTGGGTGTGACTTTGTTTGAATTCTTTTTGTACACACTCATTTCCTTACCAACACCTGTATGGACAGGATTCACAGTGTCACTGTCAGGCTACACACTATTTTCGTAGGAACCATAATATGTGTGTGTGTTGGGCACCTTTTTTTAAAAGTCTTGAACGCACATTCACATGTTGTGAAAACAATGTTTGCACACCGGACCCCTGCAGGGGGGTCTGAGGGGGTTCCATCCCCAGAAGATTCCCTTTTTATCTTTTAACATATAAACTACGCATTATTGTACTCTCTAAAAATAAAGAAAAAGACAACCCCCCCCTCGCAGGAGCAATTCCATGTTATTTTTATCGTTTATGCTGGAGTGTTCCCTGGGACTAATGTTTGATGCTGAGATGTGTTCTCCTGCCCTGTTGCAGAACTTCAGGATTGACATAGTGAATCTGGAGGAGAACAGCATGGAGTTTGATATGGTGGGGATAGATGCAGCCATCGCCAACGCCTTCAGAAGGATCTTGTTGGCAGAGGTAGGATTTCATTCAGTTATCTCATTTCCATACAACTACATACTTATGACATACAAGACGTTTTACACAGTTCAGTGTTTCCCCTATATACAAATATGTGCGCCGCTGCTAGGGGGCGCCAGCCAGGTACCAAAAAGGTTTGTTAAGTGGCGACCCTTTTTCAGGGTTCGTACGGGTGCTGGAAATCCTTGAGAATACTTGAAATTTTATGAGGTGTTTTCAAGGTTTGAAAAGTGCTTGAATTTTGGGAATGGTGCTTGAATTTGTAAAGGCTTTACTTCGCTTTTTAGATTAAAAGAAAATAAAGAAGTCTGAGCAAGCTTAATTGCTTCGCTTTTACATAAAACAGATCTGCTCCGGCCTTCTCGCGCTTGGTGCGTGACCTGCAAGTGCTTTGTTACGTGTGACCGGCAAGTGCTTTTGTTACGTGTGACCTGGGCATTCTGATGAGAGTGATAGATGACAGTATGCCAGGAAGTTTCAACGAGCGTTGGCTAGCAGAAGACAAATACAAGCCATGGCTAAGACGAGGGTCAAGCTCACGAGTAGCCTCCTGCAAAGTTTGCAAAAAATAATTTCAGTTGTTCACGATGGGAGAGTCTGCGCTGACGAGCCACATGAAAGGTACGCCGTAGTAGAGCATTTTGGATTAGGCTAACGTTGCATGTTAAGTTTGTTTAAGCTAACGTTAGCGAGCTGAATAGTAAACTCGATGAGGGATAATAATAATAATTGCAGGGGAAAATAATTTCAGAGGAGAGTACCTATGTTAATATGTGCGTTACAGTCGCCATTCTGTGGTGTCACGAAATATAATCTATTGATTCGACACAGAATATTTTAAAAGGTGTGTGTGTGTGTGACACTGCAATTTTTTTAAAAAGGGCCTTGTGTATTCAGCTTGATGTGGAGGAGTTGAACATCTGGTGTTTCTGGGCAGTCTCTAAGCAAAAGAAGTCTTGGAGGTTTTTCATTTCTAATACACTACCAGTCAAAAGTTTGGACACACCTTCTAATTTGAAGGTTTTTATTTATTAGGGCCCGAGCACGATGTGCTAGAACCCGACGGCGTCCTAGCACGAAGTGCGAGGAAACCTATTGTTATTGGTGGTATTATTATTATGGTGCTGGCGTTTCCTGTTTTTGAGGTCTTTAGGATGCTTCAAAAGTTGTATAATTTTGCACGGATTCCAGAATCGGTGAAAAATACAATATTCTGGACTCAATGTGTTCAAATTGTCCAACATGCTCTCTAGCATGGCCATTTCCATTTTTGTAAAGATGTACAAAGTCGCACCGTAACTCCGAATGACCTGAAATTTTGCACATTTACTCGGGTGGACCTGTTCTACATATAATCACATTGAACCCCTAAGCTCCGCCTACTTTTTTTGTTTAATTAGCATAATTTTAAAAAGTTAAATATTCACTTACATTTCAAATTTTTGTTTTTCAACACCAAACTCAGTATACAGTATCGCTGGAGGGTCAGACACATTATCGTAGGAAATGAGCATGTTCAGTCAATAAATGTGGCCGTCATTGCTCTAAACGTGTTAGCAAAAAGGCAGGGCTTGGATAGAAATGCTCATAACTCATCAACAATGTACCAAAAAAACACACTCTTTGGTGGTAAGGTTCAGTCTGTATTGGGGAATAGGCACAACAAGTAATTTTCATTTTGGACTATAGGGGGCACCAAAAACATGACAAATGTATAACTCATGAACTGATGGATGAATTTTTATTTTTTGTAGACATACTCTGGGCATAAGTATGGACTTGTATTTAAAGTGTCACAACGAATCACAAATGTGGGCGTGGCATGTACTTTTTTTTAAAATTGCGATAGCATAAAATGAGCTTCGGAACGCAAAACTTGGGATACACGTCAAAGCCCACGACCTTTTCGAGAATGTAAAAAAAAAACACTTTTTCAAAAAAACTGCTCACTAGCGCCCACTATTGTGTGGTAGTCACATATAGTTTCTCAGAACTTCACGAATTTTGGCACAGACATTCTT
>NW_011335689.1:0-1859 GCF_000735185.1 Notothenia coriiceps | reverse complement strand
AGTATGGAGCTCAAACCTTTCTCTCTCGCAGGGTTTACCGTAACAACTTTACTCAAGTGCTTCCTGCAGACATCCTGCTGAATACACAGACACACAGCTGCGAGAGGGGATTCAGCTAGACCAGTTGTTCCCAACCTGGGGGGCGCAGCGCTTTTGCAAGGGTGGCGCATGAAGCTTGGGAAGAAGTTGTAAACAAACATTGTTTGCTCGTAAAATTGACCCATTTTTAACACAACCGGCAGTTAAAAGAAAAGTGCACGAGCCCACGACAAGCCTTTCAGCTATAATGCCAACATCAATAAAGTATGATGAGGTAGGGCTGTCCAATTAAATCGTATTTTAATCGCGATTACGGCTTGTGACGATTATGAAAACAGCATCATTGACAAAATAAGATTATTTTGCTGGGTGTGCTTTCACCCCTCCCTAAAAGCCCACTCGGCCACGTAGGAGTGACATGTGTTGTGAGTGTTCAGCGCAGGCGAAGATGTCAGAACAAGAGCAGCAACTCGTTAAAAAAGAAGGGTCGCGGGGAGATTCCCAGTCGATCGCGAGATATGTCTAAAAATAGAACAACAATATTCTGTTTTATCGTTAATGTCCTGTAACATAATCTTCCTGTGCAAGAATAATGCACTTGAACGCATCAAAGCTTTGTGAATGGCCGGCTGACCCAATGTGTCGGGGCGTGGCTGTTGGGCAGTGGGCACTATTTCGCTGACGTTGTCCGTGTCAACAGGAGTGACAGTCCGCACACACACAAGACCGCAATTATGGCAGAAGCAAAAAAGCCCAAAATATATAATTTTCACTCCGAGTGGGAGGATGATTATTTTTGTATCTATTCCAATTCAAAGTCCATCCGTCTCATCTGCAATGCGAGCGTGGCTTTATCGAAGAAGGGTAATTTAGGAGCGGCATTTCAAAACAGTGCACAAACGCTACGAAACGGAATTCCCTCCTAATTCTGCCCTACGCTCCCAAAACGGGAGGGGCCTGAAAGGACAGCTAATAAATGCACAGCAGTCCATTTTCACCAGGCCCAACAACAAGAGCAAGGCTGCTAACATAGCATCTTATCATGTCAGTCACGTTCTTGCGAAATACATGAAGTCTTTGAAAGACGGCGAAGTTGTGAAAGAAGCATTCCTGGAGGCTGTCGGCACGCTTTTGGGGGACTGTAAAAATAACAGTAGCATTTCAACAGGCTTTTGATATAATAAAAGTTTTAGTTTGTTTGAACTTATTCATTATAATTATTCTACAAAATGGTATAAGAATGCAAACATTAAGATCTGTTCTGTTTAAAATTGATTACAGGACTGTCTCAGAAAATTAGAATATTGTGATAAAGTTCTTTATTTTCTGTAATGCAATTAAAAAAACAAAAATGTCATACATTCTGGATTCATTACAAATCAACTGAAATATTGCAAGCCTTTTATTATTTTAATATTGCTGATTATGGCATACAGCTTAAGAAAACTCAAATATCCTATCTCTAAATATTAGAATATCATGAAAAAGTATACTAGTAGGGTGTTCAACGAATCACTTGAATCGTCTAATTAACTCGAAACACCTGCAAGGGTTTCCTGAGCCTTGAAAAACACTCAGCTTGGTTCAGTAAACTAAATCACAAGTATGGGGAAGACTGCTGATCTGACTGCTGTCCAGAGGACCGTCATTGACACCCTCCATCAGGAGGGTAAGACACAAAAAGAAATTTCTCAAAGAGCAAGCTGTTCACGGAGTGCAGTTTCAAAGCACATCCACAAAAAGTCTGTTGGAAGGGGGAAATGTGGCAGGAAACGCTGCACAACCAAGAGAGATGACCGCAGCCTTAACAGCATTGTGAA
>NW_011335688.1:0-2325 GCF_000735185.1 Notothenia coriiceps | reverse complement strand
TGTATAACCATTTTTCCTCCTGGTCTCTCGCGCCCCCCCTGTCATGCCTCTGCGCCCCCCTGGGGGGGCGCGCCCCCCACTTTGAGAACCACTGGCTTAGCCTAATCGATCAGTGCACTACGAAGCCAGTGCTAGACAGTGAACTGTCAACGGGGGGGGGAGCCCCGCCGGTCATTATCGGCCGATATTCACTCTAAATAGTTTGATCGGTGCTCTCTATAAAGGCCGATCAGGAGAGCTTGATCTGATCGATATGGACATAAACGCGAGTCAAGTGTAACCGGACGCGAGAGAGAGATCAGATCAGCTGCTGAGTCTAACGGAGCGTCCACACAGCAGCGTGCGTTGACGCTTGGCAGTGGGCATGTTTGAAGCTTGGGGAGTCAACGCGAGCAACGCGACCAACAACCAATCACATGAATCTCCCGCCCCCGACATACAAAGCAAAATGCTAGCATTCCATGCTAGCTATATATACTGTCTATGCCTGCTGGCTGTCCATTCAATGTTTAAACGAGGTACACTGGATATAAACTCCCCAAACAGGCAAACATCTATCTATCTCTGCCACCTCCCTCCATGCCTGGCTCCTCCGGTTTGTATCCCGGTAGATGAACAGAGACAGATCATACAGCACCGGGTGATTCACTACTCGCAGCATACACGCGGTTTGATTGGCTAGCAGTTGTACTGGCAGATTTTCATAAACGGGATTTGATTGGCTGACGCTTCCGTCGAAGCTTCAAAAGTTGAACATGGTTCAATTTGACGCGAGCAACGCTTAGCTACGCTCCCCACAATGCAGTTCGGCGAAGCGTGACGTCCCCCATTCAAAGTTAATGGGCAGAAGCGTTGAAGCTTCAACGCAAGAAACGTTTTCTTGCGGAATTTTATTTACATGTATATGAAACGGAACACATTTGTGTGTGCATTGAAAAACACAAGTGTGGATCCGGAAATACAAGTGTGAATCCTTCTGTGTGCATGTGTGTATTATGAGACTGTTCTGAGCTCATAGAAATTGGATATTTAAAATGTGCTATATTTAGTATGATAAATACGCCTCCTCGCTCACACCCGCTCCCGAGACCACATCGCTCCCGTCCTCCAGAACCTCCGCTGGCTCCCCGTCCGTCAAAGAATCGACTTCAAAGTCCTCCTGATTACTTGTTACTTATTGCAAAGTAATCTGCACAGACCTGATGCACCACCACACCCCTTCCCGCTGCCTCCGCTCATCAGAAGCCAACCTCCTATCCATCCCCACCCGCATCAATCACCGGACCTGGGGGGACAGAGCCTTCTCCGTCGCTGCCCCCTCCTCTGGAACTCACTCCCCCAACCCATCAGAGACTGCACTGACCTCACCACCTTCAAAACACGTACACAATCTCACCTCTTCAATCTGGCTTTTAATGTTTGTTTTTGTATTATTTTACTTTAACTCTATATATCAGATATGAGAATTCTTTCTTCTCCCTAATGACATTTTCTTCTTCTTCTTCTTCTTCTCTTTTTAATGGCGGATCGCACACAGCTTTTGGTTGCATACCGCCACCTACTGTACACGAGTTTGTATCATCATGTCATCCCTCTAATAAACCAGCATCGAAAAACATAAAACTAAGAAACCATAAAATAAATAAAACAAAACAGAAAACAAATCATCCATGATCTTATTCTAACCTAGTGTTAGATTATTTTCCCTATCCCAGTTTCCTTCAAAAAGGTGAACAGTGCCTTTCTGGTAGCTCCTTCTCCTTCTGCAGAATACCAGCTTCATTCCCTGGCCGTTTCTCAATCGCGAGTACACATGCTGCCGAGCAACTATTTCAAGTATACTTCATAGAGTGGCGCAGAATGCTGGGCATTTAACGTGCATTTAAACAGTCCTTTGGCGCCACTCGATGACGTATACTTGAAATAGTTGATCTGCAACAGTTTTACTTGCGANATTTTCCCTAACTCCACAGTTCCCACTTGTCACTGTCACTTTTCCCCATGACATACAGCGTACCATTCAAAGCAGTGTGATCCAGTCTGAGTCTAGCTATCATGATTTCCTCCCTTCTGTTTCTTTCTTTATAAATATTTATTGTGATTGTCTTTTGCACTTTTGATACTCTTTGCCTTTCTGGTCTTTCTCCCACCTTTTCTGCCAGATCTCCATCCATTTCTTCTTAATTACTGCTTTTCCTTCTCCAAGTTGAACTGGTAGTGTGATTTCCTTTAGTAGTGCACTTTTTGCTAATCTATCAGCACACTCGTTCCCTTTCACCCCCTCATGTGCAGGCACCCAGCAGAACTGCAGATCTATGCCTGAGT
>NW_011335687.1:0-2089 GCF_000735185.1 Notothenia coriiceps | reverse complement strand
ACAATCTATAATTTAGCTCTGGCCTTCACTCACAAAAAAACATTTAGTTGAATTGGACACATTTTTCAAAGCTCTATTGACTGACATGCAATGACTGGGACTGATGGAAGAATCTGCGAGGAATGAAATAGGAGCAGAGCAATAATCATATATTAAAAGACAGCAGCATCATAAGAGGCCGACAAGAGTGACAGAGTGTGTCAATGTGCAGACTACCATCCTCTTAAAATATTCTGTCCAACAATATCAGTCTCATGAAGAAAGTTTTTTTAACGCTTATTCAAAATAGCAGAGAAACATGCATTCTTGTTCTCAGGAGGGGACATTGAGAGAGGAGTACTGGAAAAGTACACAGTAAGTACTTCATAGTACTTGTGGGGGTAGTTTCACTAGTACTGAGTCCAACATGATCGATCTCACGAAGAACTAATGGCAACAAAAAATAATTCCCTCATCAAACTTAGCAGAAGTGACTTGATTTTGTTCTCAGCAGGGGACTTTGAGAGAGGATTTCTCAAAAAATACACAGTAAAATTAATTCAATGTATTGTAGTAGTAGGCTAGCTAATACAAAGTCAAACAGTATCAATTTCATTAAGAACTAATGGTAACATTATATGTTTATCATTCATCAAATATAGCAGAAAAACATGCATTATGTAGGCTACTAAGGGTGGGACTTTGACAGAGGATTACTCACAAAGTACACAGCAAAAGTACTTCATTTTATTTCTGGTAGAAGTCAACCGAGTCCAACAGTGTCAGTTTTCTTAAGAACTTGTGGTAAAACATATTTTCCCTTTGTTTATAATATTCTCACCGTTCCAAGCAAACGAGTGCTTTTGTTTTGAAATCACTTCCGTGAGTCTCGCCCCGCCCCTCGCTCCAATGACCATTTGACCATTTAGTACGGTAAAAAGCAAAAAGCAAAAAGGCCTCTCAGACGCTCTTCCGTTTACGTGTTTAATAAAGAAAAACAATTGGACGGTAGATACACGGATTTGTAGTCCGTCGTATAGAAAACTGTAGTTTCCATAGTTCCCCCACAGCAGCAGACGCACATTTATGACGTCCACTGGCGCATCATAAACACGTCGGATAGTGAAAGTGCAGTCTGATAAGTACCGCAGTCTCTTCTCCTAAATCCTTTTGAATTCTCCTATCCAGTACCCCTTAACCCCGTGACGTTTCACTCAGAGGTCAAGGAATAGACGACAGGGTTAGAACTTCGGAGCTAATTTTTGGACTATTCGACTGCAGCCCAGGTGGCGTCTCGTCTCGTTTCGTCGCTACGGTTCACTCTCTCTGTATTCCTGAGAAAGTGTGTGTGAGCTCCAGTACTACTGATCCATCATCTGTCTGTTTGATAATCCTCCGAATGGACTGTGTGCTCTTTTTTCTGGAGCGTTTACCTCGGACTATAGGAGCTAGCTTAGCATGCTAGCTGGAAACACGTTGGCAACACTAGTCAGATTGTGAGTTTGATGGAGAGAAAGAACCAGTGTGTTTAACGGAGTTTGCAGGAAAAGGTGATCTAGTAAACATGACTAAAGTCCAAATGCTGCTTTCGTTGAAGAAGCTGCTACTAACTCCTGCTGGTGAAGAGATATTTGCTCTGTTTGAAAAAACTATGGCAGAGTACGAGGAGGAGCTGTCTCGTTCAAAAGAGGAGAACAAGAGACTCCAGAAACTACTGGACGCTGTTTTACAGCCTCAGCTTCGGATACACAGAGCAGGTCTGTTCCTTTTACTCTTAATTAACACTTTAAACCTCAGCTAATTAAAAAAAGTATAATGAAATATGTCCCACAAATGAAACTTGTGCTTTTCTCATATTGTACTCTTAAATAATAAATATGTACAAATATATTACACAGTAGTATTCATGCTTTAATAAGCCCACTTTTAAAATAAATTCAGTCAATTTATGTAGATAACATTTTCTAACAAATCTTAGTTGATCAAAAAAACCTAATAACTTATTTACATAACAAGCTTGAAATAGACCCTTCATATTTCATGTTATTATAATCACTCTTGAGACTTCTGTTTTTAAGGGATGAGCTGCCAACAAGATAAATGAAACCCT
>NW_011335686.1:0-2253 GCF_000735185.1 Notothenia coriiceps | reverse complement strand
GAGGAGAGGAGAGGAGAGGAGACTAAACCCAGAGTCCTTTACCTCACTGAGCCTCTCAGTCTGCAGACTTTAACTTTACTTAATTATGAATGTTGTTACATCAAGCTGAAAATTCATTTTTTTTGTATTGTGGAAGTGCAGATCCCCTGTCCTCCACCAGGGGGTGCTGCAGCACCCTCAGCACCCCTACTTCCCACGGCCCTGGCTTTAAGATAGTCACAGGAGGGGAACCTTTAAAGAGGGTTCACTCAAACTAAAAAACAATCCAATTCATAAAACATTGCAAAAAGTGAAATGAAAAAACCCTGATCCTGATTTAGAAAGAAACAGCAGGACAATAATGAAAACGTTAAGCGTTGTATATTTGTTGCTTATTTTATTCCATTGTATTTCAAATGTCTGATTATATCAACCACATTAGGTCAACCACGAAAAACACTTTATAATGTTATTCAATGTTTAAGACATCAGGAGACCAAAAGAGTCTGTATTTATGACACACACACAAAGAAACAAAGAACTTGAAAAACATGCAAAAAACACAAAAGAGATGAACAAGTTAGAGAATAGGTCAAGAAAAGAAGTTCAAAAAAGGAAGACCAGTAACTAAACCTAAGGGAACAAATGATAATGACTGTAATAAAGTGATCAATCATAATTCAAACTGAAGTCCGTCACAGCTTCGCACATTTGTTACCATTTACCCTGGAAATAAGAAGAGATAGAAAAAACCAGACAAACAAGCAAACAGTGGGAATCTAACCCGGAACAACCATCATTACAAAAAGCAGCACAAGTATCTTCAAAACAAGGAAACAGAGAAGATATTCAGCAATGAACAAAACGGGTTTAAGTGTTGATTCAATCTATCGTACCAAAGATAGATGTTGAAGGCAAGAGTTCAAAGTAAGCCGTTTAGAATGCTACCTGCAGGTGAAATAACACGACACATGATATGAGTGTTACGTCTCTGCTTAGGCTGGATATGAACGAGCTCCATCAGGGGGTAAGAGGAGACCTGAAGCCAAGTCTCTAAATGCATATCATCGAGTGCTTCCTCCTCTAGCTCTCCGTGGGGAGGAGGTGCACATGGTGGCTGATGACCTGCTCCATGGAGCTCTTGAAGGCCTGGTATGAGGAGGAGACGGGCAGCAGGAGGTGTTTGGAGGCGGGTTGGCTCTGAGGGAAAAGCCCCTCGTCTCTGCACACCTCCTTCCTTTTTCTCAGCCTGGAGCTCTGAGCTGGAGGGCTGAAGAAGGAGATGGAGGGAGGAGGGTGGAGGAAGGAGATGGAGGGAGGAGGGAGGAGGACAGAGACTGGGAGATCCTCAGATCCTGTGGAGAAACGAAGGAGGTCCTGCAGGGAGATGGAGGTCTTTCCATCTGAGAGAGGAGAGGAGAGGAGGAGAGGTGAGGAGAAGAGAGGTGAAGAGAGGAGAGGAGAGGTGAGGAGAGGTGAGAGAGGTGAGGTGAGGAGAGGTGAGAGGAGGAGAGGTGAGGAGAAGAGAGGTGAGGTGAGGAGAGGTGAGGAGAGAGGTGAAGAGAGGAGAGGAGAGGTGAGGAGAGGGAGGAGAGAGGAGAGGAGAGGGAGAAGAGAGGTGAAGAGAGGAGAGGAGAGGTGAGGAGAGGTGAGGAGAGAGGAGAGGAGAGGTGAGGAGAAGAGAGGTGAGGAGAGGAGAGGTGAGGAGAGGCGAGGAGAAGAGAGGTGAGGAGAAGAGAGGTGAAGAGAGGAGAGGAGAAGAGAGGTGAGGAGAGGTGAGGAGAGGTGAGAGGAGGAGAGGTGAGGAGAAGAGAGGAGAGGAGAGGAGAGGAGAGGAGAGGTGAGGAGAGGTGAGGACAGAGGAGAGGTGAGGAGGAGAGGAGAGGAGAAGAGAGGTGAGGACAGAGGAGAGGTGAGGAGGAGAGGTGGAGAGGAGAGGAGAGGTGAGGAGAGGTGAGGAGAGGAGAGGTGAGGACAGAGGAGAGGTGAGGAGGAGAGGAGAAGAGAGGTGAGGAGAGGGAGGAGAGGAGAGGAGAGGGAGGGGAGAGGAGGGGAGAGGAGAGGAGAGGAAATGAGAGGAGAGGTGAGATGAGGAGAGGAAATGAGAGGAGAGGAGAGGAGAGGAGATGAGGAGAGGAAATGAGAGGAGAGGAGAGGTGAGGAGAGGAAATGAGAGGAGAGGAGAGGAGAGGAGAGGAGAGACTGATGACAAACTGAGGACAGACTGTGGACAGACTGAGGAAAGACTTAGGACAGACTGAGGACAGACTGATG
>NW_011335685.1:5372-9014 GCF_000735185.1 Notothenia coriiceps | reverse complement strand
GAGCGGAACAAGTCCAACAATCTTTCTCTGACGAGGACATCTCTCTCAATCCCTCTGTTGTCACCGTATCCAGGGGTATCGATGATGGTCAGAGAGAAGGGCAGAGTTCTGTCTTCAAGACCAAAGACCTCGTACACGATCACGTCTGGCGTCTGACTTTCTGTTTGACTCTTCTTCTCCTCCTCTACCATCTGATACCAGACATTGTCCTCAAACTCCACCCCCAGAGCGAAGTTAACCAGAGCGTTGATCAGAGTGGATTTTCCTGAACCTGTTTCACCAACAAGCAAGATGGTTTTATTTATCTTTGTTGGATCTCTTTCACAGAGAGTCAGTCTTCTTATGGATCCAATGTCCTTTTGTTTTGGTATCAGCCGGTAGACAGAAGGAGATCCTGGAGTGATCTCAACTCTGTAGTTGGTGTTATCATGTTTGTGTGAGATGTTCCTGTAGAAAAGTACAAATATTAGCTCCAAACTACTGAACATAGAATTACAAAACTACCACCTCACAAAAAGCGGTTACGTGTCTGTATACCTTAATCCTCCAAGAACTTTCAAATATGATTATTATATATGTTTATATATGAATTACATATTTGAATATTAATTACTCAAAGGCCACAAACTATTTGACCTGGAACATGTAATAATGTAATAATGTTGTGATGTTATAGGTTAAAGTATTTATGTCATAATGTATTAATGTAATAATGTGAAAAAGTAGTTAGGGTAATAATGTGATTATGTAGTAATGTTATACAATGTAGAGATTTGCATTTTAGAGTGAAATCTGCAGTAAATATAATCAAATATAGTATTTTAGAGTCCACAATGTAAAATGCATTGTATTTCACATAGCTCTATACTTTGCAAATGCAAACGGTCTGATCGGCTGGAATTGAAAAGGTTAAGGGTTGTTATGTCTTTTCACTATCTGAGTCACTATTTAGCAAGAAAGACAGTTTCACTCTCACAGCAGGCTGAAAGCAGGAGGCCTCTACATTCATGGAAAATTACTGTTTGCGTTCACTTTCACTTTCACTTTCATCTTTATTTCGAACAGATTTAAAAAAACAAAAAAACAAATACAAAATAATAAATGCGAAAAACAGAATACCGTATTTACAACAGTATATCAATATTCATAATAATATTCATATATTCAACAACAAATATTAATAATAATAATAATAATAATAAGTGTCCGAAAGGGAGCAGGAGGAAGCAAATGCTTATTAATTCCCACCCCTTACTGACTGCTAATCAATGATTATCCTTTAAATCATTTCTGCAAGTTATTCCTCTCACATCTTTACATTTATACATTTACAATAATTTCTCCTTTTCAATCACTTCTCTTCATTCTCATAGTTTTTCCAAAAAGTGTTTCTGTACATCCTTTAAACTGAATGATGCTTGTGCTTTGTTTGAACTCCTGCTCCAAACCATTCCATAAAATCACCCCACAGATTGTTATGCTCATACTTCTCAGAGTTGTTCTGGCCTTGAGTTGTTTCAAATGTAGATTTCCTCTCAAATCATACCCCCCCTCTCCGTCTACCAACAATGTTTTTAATTTCCTAGGAAGTAGATTATGTCTGGCTCTGTGCATGAATTGTGCCGTTTTAAATTTAACCAGATCAATGAACTTCAATATGTGTGACTTCAAAAATAATACATTAGTGTGTTCAAGATATCCAACATTATTGATAACTCTTATAGCCCTTTTTTATAATGTGCATAACGGCTGCAGGTTGGTTTTGTGTTTCCCCAAATCTCCACACAGTAAATCAGATATATATCAGTGTGTTAGAAAGAGTATACAATGAGTTATAGTCCAGAATGCATCTGGCTTTTCCCAATATTGCGATGGTTTTAGCCAGTTTAGCTTTTACATGAGGTTTCCAGCTGATGTTGTGGTCTCAAACCAAGGAACTTAATTTCATATACTCTTTCTATGTTTATGCTATCTAGTATTAATTGCACCTGTGGATTTGTTTTATGATTTCCAAATAACATAATCTTTGTTTTGCTTATATTTAATGATCATTTGTTTTACTTTAATCATTTCTGCTGTTATCACTTCCTTTAACTCTTTCAAATTGTCACCGGAACAAAAAATATTACTTTTAGAAATGCATGTCGGAGGAAAGTACGATAAATAAAGCACATTTCGCTCAGAGGGCGTTTTTTATTAGCTCTAATGTGCATGTGTGTGATCGCAGGTAAAATAGTGGCTTTTGACAGGAGAGCTTGTGAAGTGGGCTCTTCAAATACATTACTTTAAAAGGTGTTAAACCAAAAAGCAAGCTCTCATGAAGGTGCGGTGGAATGACCACAGACTGGCTCTTTCTCATCAGAATCAGAAACGGGTTTATTTCCATTAGACACGTCGGAGGCATTTGACTTGATGTCGTGGAGCAGACATAAAAGTAAAAAATATAAATATGTATATCAGTGGAGCGAAAACACTATTCCCTTCAGTGTGGTCGCTATCGTGAAGTCTTATCTCTGACACCGCCCCCCCCCATTTTTATTTAAGAGGTGACAAATGACAAAACAGCTTAGCAAGATGTCCAGATAGAAGATGTCGATATAGCTCTACGAGGATAAGCAAATGTCAAAGTGGGGGAAGGAGACATCGATCAATGGGTCGAGCAATATCTACTCCTCTATGGATCGCAGGGAAATACAACATTTCTGCATAATGTGTTGGGGGGTTTGAGCAATGTATTTCTTATTAACAGCTGAGTGGGAGATGTGGAAATGGAGGTGGTGAATGTGTGAGATGGGGGGGAAAGAAGAAGAAGAGAAGTGGAAAGAAATTAATGGGAAATGTGTCTTTATATTTGACACAGCAAGGCGTAAAAAGGAGGCTCATTGAGAGGTTTTTAAGAAAGGGGAGGGGCTAGTCTGTTCTATGGTTTAGGAACAATTTAGCCAAAACGAATCCAAAGTATTTTGCTCTCCACAAATACAAAAATGAACATAATCAAAATGTACTCCACGGTGTTTTCTGATGAAGGAAAGTAGTATTTGTTGTCCACAGTGGACGTTAAAATTGACTGGACTCTTTTCTGCGGATTGATATGACTGCACATAGACCCCTCTGATCCTCCTTAGCAACGGTCTGTTCTCCTTAGCAACAGCCTGTTAGCGAGAAAATTAACAGACTGTCAGAAAGTCCGAATTGGCCAATCAGAATGTAGCGTTCAAACAAGACGTGTCTGAAGAAGGTATAAATGATTCGCTGATAAAGATTCACACTGATGTGAGTTAGCAGAAGCTGTCCTGTGGATTTAAACTTAAATGAACAAAAATATATAACATTGATTTCTCAGACAACAAAGCTCCAAGCTTAGTAAAAAGAGTCACCCCCCCCCCCCTCCATAAACCTGCTTAAATAACACTTATATTGCCTAATGACTTGCAAAACACCTTGAACTGCACATCTGTAAAGAACCAATGTTTAAGTATTCCCAGATTTCCGATTACACGGCGATATGGAGCGGAAACATATTATTATTATTATTACATTACATTACCAAAGCGACTTACATACTCCATACTGTGGGCAATCCCCACAGGAGCAATTCAGGGTGAAGTGTCTCAGGGACACAACGACATGTGAGTGAGTGAG
>NW_011335685.1:0-5336 GCF_000735185.1 Notothenia coriiceps | reverse complement strand
GCACGCAAGAGAGAGAGAGAGAGAGAGAGAGAGAGAGAGAGAGAGAGAGAGAGAGAGAGAGAGAGAGAGAGCTGGTCATTTCTCTATGACCAGTTTGACATCTGACTCATGTCGTTACGTCCACTCCATCATTTCTGGGTTTCTGGTGTGTGTGTGTGTGTGTGTGTGTGTGTGTGTGTGTGTGTGTGTGTGTGTGTGTGTGTGTGTGTGTGTGTGTGTGTGTGTGCAAGGGAACACCTGTGTCCAATAAACTGTCTTGCTTCCCTTGTAGAGGCCACTTTAGGGTTTCCCTCTCCTGTAGTGTGTGATATGAAGGTGTCAGTGCATGTCGGGGAATGCAGTTACCTTGTTCTGTATCCTGATCTCTCGTTACATGTAATCCATTACTCACGAAGCCACAGTATTGGGTTGATCGTCCCCTACCTTATCATCATTTTTATTTTTATTTTAGAAAGTGAAACAGAGTCGCCTTGTAATGCACTCCTGCTTCAGGCGTGATCACATTAAATTAGCATTTTGTTTTGGCGGAAAACACAATTTCACATAATTATTTATTCCCCCATTTTTCACATCATGGTTCTCGGAGTCGGAAACATCACTGCATTTCTTTCCCGCTTTTCCTTTAATCTAACAAAGCACATACAGCACTTAACAACAAACACCATGTGCAACCATCAGCGAGCAATTCCTCGGGACAAATCATTTCAGAGCGACTTCAAAGGAAAAGCGCCCTGACCATTTCCTACCAGAGAGAGCAGACAGATATATATATATATAATATAAATAAGTATGATAAGAGTTGTACAAATTGATCTTGAAACGGCTCGGGTATACGCTTTACTTCAAAACACATTTCCCCACGGTGCGTTTTCAAGTAACAAGATGAGAATTTTTATGTTAATATTCTCCTTTAAGTGTCAGAAAGTGACTTTGGCTTGGCGTACTTCCCATCCTTAGTGCATATGTGTGTATAAAATCAATTCTCCATCAATTGCCTCTTCCACGTTGACATCCAATCTCCGTCGGACGGCGCAATAAAGCCAAACAAGGAAGAAATTGCCGCCTATAAAACATTTCAACAGTGCGGGAGGAAAGGAGGCCAATCTGGCTGGATGTGAAATGTCATGCTGGAGAGCCCCACTGTGCAGAAACACTGGAGACTGCCTCAATCCGCAACCTTTTACCATCACATGACCTTTGCACTGCAGAAATGCCTCTGATAGCATGCCATGCAGCTTGGTATTTGCCTTTTCCATACATCGTGACATGTGCTTTCCCCCGGCTACGGGTGAACTTGTCTGCTTTTAATGAGTGTCAGAATGTAAAATGTTTACTCTGCTACCTTTCGCTTCTTTCATGTAGCGCTGCTTTCGTTAAACTGAGGTGTGCAGGTGACAGTGGTGTTGAAGGGCAAGTCCTCGAACCTTTCCTTAGAAATGTTTCCTCGTCTCTTCTTGGAAATAAACTCAAGGCCTTACCTACACATCAACATGTGCCGTTTCCATTCAGTAACCCCCTTCATCTCTCACAGTAACTCAGGGTTAGCGCTGTTGTTTCAAAGCCTTTGGTTCTCCTTCTCCAGGGGGTCCGCGGGGTCTTAAAAAGTATTACAAGTTGATGAGTCAATTTAGCGAAAATGAAGGCTATTAAAAAGTATTAAAGGGCATTTTCCAAGGTGTTACATTTTGTAGCTTGTTTTCAATAAGTATATAAATGGTCCAAAGAGGTTGTATTCTACAGTCTGCCTGAATGTAATCATTGCGTAGGTGTGTAGTGTGATTCTGTGTAGTTTATTTATCCCGTTGGATTTGACGTCATCTGAACAGGACATCCACGCTCTCTGCTTGATAGCGAAAAGGTCAGTTTACGCCGGTTGCTAAGCAACATCGTTATGGGGAAATGCAAGTCTGCGTCCAAATGGTTGGAAGATAAGGAGGAAGGACAATCAATACTGTATATAGTCAATGTGAGGTAAAGTGTGTCGCCAAGGTAACCGGATAAAACTCCAAGGGGAAAGGGTCCAAAGATCCAAAAATACTTAAAGTTCCAAAAACACCGTAAATTCCAAAAATACTTAAAGTTCCAAAAATACTTAAAGTTTCAAAAATACTTAAAGATCCAAAAATACCGTAAATTCCAAAAATACAAATGGTTGGAAGATAAGGAGGAAGGACAATCAATACTGTATATAGTCAATGTGAGGTAAAGTGTGTCGCCAAGGTAACCGGTTAAAACTCAAAGTGGCGATGAGGTCTTTAAAGGTCTTCCATCTGACTTCAGGATTCCTGCATATACCCTGTTCTTCTTTTGGACACTTCTACCTCCTCTTAAAGGACACTTAAAAGCTCCAATGACGTCCTTGGCGGTGCAGGTTGACCCGCTTGGCATATTTTAATAAGAAATGATGACACTTGCATCCAGAAACTCAGTGCTTCCCTTCCTCTCTCACCTCAGTGAACTCTCCTCTTCTTGGTGTTGGATGGATTAGCTTTTCTGTGCTAAACTCTATCCGTATGTAGTGGGTCAGGATTCCTAAAAACCCTCGAATGATTTAGCATTTTAGCACTTCCTGTCCCCTGGTCTCAAAGTCAATGGTTTCTTTGAATGTGTTTTGGTTGTTAGCCTGAAATAAGGTCTGCAGTTGCTAACGTAGGCGCTAACATCTGTACAATTTGCGAGCTAGCTGCAGCTGAATACAGTCGCCATTTCAGTTTGTATTTCAGTTGTTAGCCTGCAATAAGGTCTGAGGTTAACACAAGCTGAACAGATATTAAAAAGTTGTTATTGAACATAAAATACGTCAGTAAGTGGTGGATTTAAAAACGTCAGATTGCTAACAAAGAAGCTCAAATGTGCGTAATTAGCTTTTTGTTGTGGCAATGCTAACTTCATGGTCGTTTTACACCAATACGTCATCACTGCCCCCCTCTATACTCCTGCAGTTCAACAACTAAACCCCTACAGATACTTCAGACTAAATAAACTCTGACAAATGCCAGTTTTCCTGACGTTAAATCGATTACAACGGGCCCTGCAGCGCTGCTTTCTCCTGCTGTTGTTCCTGCGAAGGTGCCAGATGCGTTTTATGCGAGTAGCGGCTGATAAATACCAGAAGGTGAGGCTCTGAATCCGGATCACCCCCGCTGCCAAGCTCCCAGCATGCATCTCTTCAGGACAAATGGCATCCCCCTTCAACGCTGACATTTAAAACCTCTGCCATGCCATCCAGCTGTGGACAAACCCCCCCGTTATACCCCCAATCCCACTGCTAATGCCACATTAACATCGTTCAAAAAACACTTGTAGGATTGCTGAGAATGAAAGTGAATCATATGCTTTGAAAAAAGGGGGAAATCAATGCATTTCTTGGGATTTAATTGATTATATTTCAGTCTAATTAACCCCTATCTTTCATATTGTGATATCATTTGGTATAACTACTTTCCCTACTAAATTGTGGCCCATTTAGTAGTCGAAATTTGACTAACAATCGCCGTTTTTAAATCCACTAATTGGGTATTTACTGACGTAGAATTAAAATCTAGTTAACAACAGACCTTATTTCATGAAAACAACCAAAAACACATTCAGAAAACCATTGACTTCCACACAGAGGGACCAAAAGTTCTAAAATGCAGACTCATTCCCGGGTTTAACGAACTTGTTTCGGAGATATTTCTACAAAAATCGACACCGTATTTCCAATTATTGTACAAGAACGATCTTTGAAACTCTAACCCTAACAGGTATTATCTATTTTAAAACGTGTATTATTTAACATATTTAACACATATACCACAGGACTATCTCCATCTTGATGTATTATTTAGCCGTCCTTTTATCAAACACTACATTTTGAGTCTGATGAAAAGCTTATTAATGATTTCTCAGCGAGCGCAGAACCCGGAAACCACTTTGCTCTCAGCTAATTAAATCCAATCAACTGTCACATCATCTCTAATTGACTTTAATTGAGTGTAATTGTGGATCCCTGCTGTAACTGCTGGTTACTTTCTGCATGGGAAGGTCAATGGGATGACCTTGACCATAAAGCATGAAATGAATCTGATGGTTCTGTGTACTCTACTGTAATCGGTTGGTAGTATTTAGACGTGGCGCTAAATATTTAAATGTCAAATATGGGGGGGGTAGACTTTGAAGTAAGTTCAACAGAGAGTTTCCAATCTTTAATGTTCAAAAAGCTCTTGTTGAGTGTGTCGAAGTGATGTAAAAAAGGAGACTTAGCAGACCATTTACATGCACTAAATCCCATAAAAGGAGATGGAACAGCACGAAAAGCAGAATAGGGCCTTAAGGAAGACCAAACACGACAAGGAAAAGCATTTCAATATAAAACATGAAACCAAAACTAGGATCAGGCGTCTAAATATATATTTTTTTAAACTGTTAAAATCATCCTTAGAAGACCATTTACATGCACTAAAACCTATAGAACACACTGAGGCAGGGACAACCACAACAAGCAGAATAGGGCCTCTTTAATAGGAGAAAATAAAAATACGAATAAATACCTTTTTAAGGAAGTAAAACAAGCCAAGACACGACAACCTCAATATAACACATGAAACCAAAACTAGGACCAGACGATTTCGTAATAAAAAAACCTGTTAAATCATCACATAGCTAACGGATGAAATGGCAAATCCCCTTAACTGATTCGTCCCAAATTAATCAATTACCTGCATGCTATCTTATTCAACCCAATGTCCTTTAATAACTGACACTATGATACGGCCCTTTGCCCGTGAACTTCAGTCTTTTCAATGCATTTTCCGCGATATATATTTAAGCAATAGCTCACGACAGGCCGTGGTATATGCTCATTATATCACAGCTAAGGGGCGTGGTTCGGCCCGACGCGAAGCGGAGGGTCGACAACCCCCTTAGCTGTGATATAATGAGCATATATCACGGCCTGAAGTGAGCTATTGCTTTTATAAAACGGTTACCAAGTGTGGCAATATGAAATAAAAATACACACTCTAATTGAAATAGTTTTTATTAGTAAATAATGATGTTCAAAATAAAATAGTCCCTCCGTTGCCTTCTGCACAAAACATAGTGCAAGGTGGTTGCTATGCATCAACACTAACAGCTAGCGAACATATTAGACAGAGAGCGTTGATCCATTATTTGGCTGTTTATTTACATTAATGTGTATGTTGCTGTTTATTGTGCATCCACTGAAAAACTGTCCAGCATCAGTAGCATGGCTTACGTGGTCACTTGTATAGGTTGAGGTTGTTCTAGGCTGTTGCTTGGCGTGGCGAGAATATTGCTCCACTTTCTCCGGTCCCCGAGATTGGGCTTCCAGT
>NW_011335684.1:0-2890 GCF_000735185.1 Notothenia coriiceps | reverse complement strand
AGAAAAAAATGTGTCCTAAAACTGTGAAGTTACACATTTTTTTTGTGTGAAACCGCTCAGTTAACTACTATACAGGTCTCTGGTCTCGCACCATCTTTGTGATGGTGACGCGTTAGCAAATTTCACCTGTTTCTTTCAGAATGAGGCGAAAAGTATTAAAAGAGGTGAAAATCACTACAGGTCTGGGCATGTTGAGAGCTGTACATGTACAAAAAAGGTTGAGTTAGTTGGTTCCGTAAGAGCCAGCATGCGGGACAGGCTTTACAAGGTTTCGGTGAGTAACACGAGTGTAATGTGTAACGTTAATGTCAGCTAGCTAACATTAGCTAACAAGGTACACTCTCGTGTTTTGTTTTAGTTGCTCTTCGAGAACGAGCAAGAGGTACTATTACTGGTATGATAACAACCTGGTACAAAGCACACAGGCATCTTGTTAAAGTAAGTAAGTACAGTAAGTAAATGTATTTTTAGCTATCTGGAGGGAATACATCAGTTATGACAGCACTTACGCGACTCTGGGATTTTTAGTCTTTCTAGTTGCGTATTTTTCATAGTCTTATATTTCAACAGTTTTAAGACAAACTTTGAATTTTTTGACATGGAAATGATTTTTTAAGATTGACAAACAACATATGTGTAATTCATGGCACAATTCAAACGGGATCAAAAGATACGTTTTCTCTCCATTGACTTCAATGTATTATTTTTTCGGAATAAGGTCCCATGATGCGGAAGTAAGTGGGCGTGACTTCGCCACTCTATACAGTAAACACTGCAAATGATAAAAGCGAGGGGAGGAGCCTGGAAAAAGTACCTTGCGATACTTCTGCTTTCTGTCTGATGGTGTGGTCTTTGGTGAATTTGACCCTTTGGTGGGCCTCCACACAGGTGGCACAGAGGTATTCAACGCAGTCCGCACAAAACCCAGCCGCCTCAGTGTTGTCATCACATGTCATACACAGCTACAGGAAGAGGAGGTAAACATCAGAGGCTGATAGATTACAGGTGGTCAGGTATCATGCTGGGTCTTGTTTCGTCAAGCAAGTTCAATTATAATATCATTAAAATGTAAAAGTGGACAAAAGACAAATCAAAGTACCTTATTACTCCTGTTAAGTAACCCAATTGAACCTGTTCAAACGACCTATGCCCTGGTCGTTTGAACAGGTTCAATTGGTTCAACCATGCTTATAATTAAATAATAATATATCCACGACCCTACACACTAGTGACAAGGCTGCCCCCATATGGTAATAAATGTTATCACTAACCTGGACTGTCCTCTCCACTGTGCTGCTGGGAGTCTCAACTGAGTCCCTCACAAACACGTTGTCCATCACATCTACCTCCATACACTCCTGTCTGCACACCGGACAGCGGATCACATTCACTGGAAGCAAATAGAATCACTCAAATTGGAAATGTGCTTTAATGAAAACATGAGTGATGCCACCTGATATGAAGTCGAATGCAATCCATGTGTGTTAAATGTACGAACTTAAACACACTAGTCTTTATAGATCTACAGTGATTCTATTGTTCCTTGCATGCAGTAAAGATTAGGACTATGTGACTATGATCGTGGGTGATTGTTTGTAAACAGTGACTAACGTGGTTTGGTCGCGCTGTCCACCTGGGAGTTTGGCGTCTCTGCCATGGCCAAATTCCTCGAGGGCGATGGGAGACATTTCTTACAAAAAGAGTGCAGACACGGAAGAAGTTTGGGCTCTCGGCTGTGAAAGTTTAAAGTGCAAACGGGGCAAGAGTCCAGGTAATTCTGCCCGGATGCAGCGGACTTTTCCTCCTGCACCTGCTTGCTCTCAGCTTCATTCTCAGCGGTGAAGGCAGCAGCATCCATCGCCTCCTGTTTTCCTGTGCGTACATCCATTTCAGTACGTTCAGCTTTCAAGGGTAGATCTCTCCGTGTGTAAAATATTATCCCACACAGGTGAGCAGACCAGTCAATTTCCTCATATAGTTCGCGAAAAAGCACACCTTCATTCCCCCTATACTCTCAGCCAGCTCATGTTTTTGTAGGATGCTAACATGTTATCTTCACGTAAAAGCGACAATATATCGACTGGAGCACAGACCTGTGGAATAAAAATGGAAAGCCTCCGTGGGGTCTCGTGCCGCAGATGTTGATAGAGGAGCTCTTTCAATCCACCGCACGTGCTCGTTGCTGCATGAGAGGGTGGGGTCAAATAGCGCGCGTGCTGATAAGAGAGAAACAAGCTGAGTGAGGATATTTAAACACTGAGACTCATTGTTTCATGTTTTCAAGTTAGTAATAATCCTTGTAGCAGCAGTAGTCGTAATCAATGTCATAACATTGAATGACTGTCAAAGTGTAGACTGGTAAAGCTTAAGGTTATTATACCCTTTAAATTGGTCACATTTGAAACACTTTTACCACTAGGTTTTCAGAAAAACAAACAGTTCCAAACGTTTCATGCAAAAATAACAAGCATATCTTAGTTTTTACATTTGTAACTAATTAATAAACATGTATTGAATGTGTCTATTTGTCTAAATGTCAAATACACATTTTGGTTAAGTGTCCAACCAGTCTACAAGGTATCCCTTTGACAGACAAATAACTATTCCCCTTACTTCATACCAGCTTAACTCAGATTTCTACCTCAGCGGACAGCAAGCAAAAGTGCGTGAGCGACCAGTTTTAAAGAAATATCATTGCCTTTGTAGTAATACTGGTAATGTTATTTTTCCTTATGGTAAATCCTTGTATCTAGCGTCCATTTGTTTTTCTTTATTACACAAGTAAGCGGAAGAGCGTCTGAGAGGCCTTTTTGCTTAGATGGTCAAATGGTCATTGGAACAAGGGGCGGGGTGAAACTCAAGGAAGTGATTTCAAAACAAAAGCATTCGT
>NW_011335683.1:0-3766 GCF_000735185.1 Notothenia coriiceps | reverse complement strand
CTAGAGTGTATGACAGCTTCCGCTTCCGGGGCATTCTGGCTGCGCATCACTCATTCACCAATGGGTAATGCTTAGATGGATTTGAGGAACTTCCCCTCAATTCTATTGGCTCTAACGGTTAAAAACAGAGGTCAATCATCAAAATCAACCGAGGGGGGCCAAAGATATGGAAAATGCACCCAAATGACCCCAGAAGTGTTTTTTTTTCTAAAGATCTCTAAAAAGTCTCCGATCCCATCATTCAAGGGTGGTTCTCACTATAAGTAATGTTTTCTTTTTGGACGGACACTATAATTTACAGTTTTTTACTATGTTCAATCAGAATTTACTTGAAAATAAAAAACATCTACGCATATTGATTCTGACTTTTCTACATCCAACTTGCAGGTTTATCATTACTTTGAGAACAAATATTATTAATTTATCCCTTTTAGAACTGAAGTTATAGTCATTTGTGCTGGGAATGTCATTTTTGAGCCTGAGACCTGAAAAACGGGCTCAGGTTAAATAATGAAAAAGTGATAGCTGTCATTTAGGGTGATCTGCCAGTGGGGAAAACTCCTGAGTGGCCCTCCGGCTGAGAAAATGTAAATAATTTCCATTTCCAGTGTCTTCCCAGTGGGGAAAATGGAATGGAATGCCCTGTTGGTTTTCCCTCAATAATTAAGAAATTATAATTACCTCCTAGGGTGCCCTGTCAGTGTGGAAAACTGGATAAAATAACCTTAATTGGCCCTCCAGTGGAGAAAATGTTATAAATTCCACTCTTGGGTGCCCTCTTTGTGGGAAAAACTTGAGGGAATGCCCTCTTTGGTGGCCTTCCAGTTAAGAAGATGTGAAAAGGTGCCCCATGGGTTGTCTTTAATAGAGAAATAAAAAAAAGTATAGGAGCCATCTAGGGTGACCTGCCAGTGGAGAAAATGAAATGCTCCATTTAGTGGCCCTCACGTGGAGAACATGTGAATAATTGCGCTCTCCAGTGCCCTCCCAGTTAGGAAAATGGGATACAATGCCCTAATGGGGGGCCGCCCGGGTAAGAAAGGGTAGGTTAGTCTGGCATTCAATCATACACATTTGAACATACATACTGTTGCTACATTGTTCAGGCTTTACAATCTAGCACTGGATTTCACAGAGAGGTGGACAAAGCAGACTCCTCATTTTCAGTTACCCATAATCCTTTGACTAGGTCAAACGAAAATTGTAACTTGTGGATCTTATCAGCTGCTGGTTCCTAATTAACTGGAGCTCTCCAAGTTCGTTGGAAATGCAGTCTTAACCTTAATTATGAACAGAGTTGGGTGTAACGCGTTACAAAGCAACTTTTGTCGTTAACGGAGTAGTGTAACGCGCTACTTTTATAATTTAGTAATCACACTACAGTTACTAACATTGCCCCGACACGCGTAACTTCCTTACTTACTAAAAATCAGTGATAATCACACTGACAGACAAGAGGGGTTTCCGCCGCAGGTTTATATGTACGTAATCTGCGCGTCCACATCTCCACGTGCAGTGCTGCATAAACATGGCTGAGTCAGCGATAACTTTTTCGAGGGGTGGAGGTATGCCTATTATTTTGAGTTTATATCACGTAGTCTGTTCTTCTTCTCTGTCTTCCAGTTGTTGCCTGTTTTGAATGACGAATACACACTACCGCCGCCTGCTGGTAAGGATAGTTATTGCCACTCACGCATGCGCAGTTCGTACGTGCTCGGCGAGTAAAGTAACGAGTAAAGTAACGAGTAAAGTAAAAAGTTACTTTATGTAGAGAGTAACGAAGTAGTGTAATATATTACTTTTTTTAAAAGTAATTTCAAATATATTACATTTTTTTAGTAACGACCCCATCTCTGCTTATGAACATCAGACATCAGATGTCAGATACCTCACTTATGATCTTGCAATAGCAAAACCCCGCCCCTGCTTAATTTATTACTCCTGCTCACATCCATCCCTGCATTCACCTCATTCCGCAAGCAAATGGGAACATACCAATAACAATAGATTAATAGGGATTGCAACAGGAGGCATCCAGCTAATAACAAAAACAATCAGTTAGCAGCATTTGGATGGATCAGCTGACCGTCCTGCGCCCAGCTATTCAACACACAAAGACACACTCAATTACCCTCTTTCTTTCCTCCATTCTCCATTTGTGCCTTATCTGGATAAACTAAATTACCGGAATAATTAAATTCAGTAATTCATTTGCACAACTAACATCAGTCACAGGCCTAAGGGACGCATCTATTTTTCTCCCCGGCCCGACTGAATGAAAACAAACTGAAACAAAAAGTAAAACTAAAAGGTTAAAAAGTAATTAGTGTGAGGTGGTGTATGTCTGAGGCGGTTCCTCATCGATCTCAGCATTGATCCGGCCAAATTAGAGTTGTGGCGGGGCCCAAATGTGATTGTAAAAGGCATCTCGGTGCTGTCTGGGCTTTTTGCTTCCTTTCAGTGATGCGTCCTGATTTCTCTGCACTCCCTCCCTCTCAAACACTCACAAAGACAGTCCTTCATGTAGAAGAGAAGTATCTGCAGGAAGGAGACACAGAGAGAGGTATTTGATGAAGTTGGGTTGATACAAAAGTCAAGTAGGATTAACTGTGGCGCCCTTGACGCTGCCCGATCCGTACCGGGACACCAATTTGCAACTAGAGAATGCAATTCCTGAAGAAATTGCTAGTGGGAATGCTTTATGTTGAAAAGCTGGCACTAAACTGCTATGCTGAAATGTAATGTGTAAGAAGAAAGTGAAGAATTTAGATTGAAATGATACATGAACACTGGGGGCTTGAATGTGTGATGAGTAGGGGTGTAACGGTACACGTACCGAAATTATTCGGTACGGGCCCTTCGGAACCGAACGAATATAACGTTAAATGTAAAAAATTGAGAACGTGAACAACTTTTTGGAAGTAATTTCAGGTGCTACGTCACAGCATTCAGAGTAATTTGCTCACATTGGGTTAAACACGTCACAGAGCGAGCAAGTCATTTCATTGGACGAGAGGCATATATATATATTGAAGCAAGTCACACCAGCTGGATGCGTTAAAATGTTGTCAGTAATTTGAGGAACTGTCGAAATGGCGAACGCAGATGAAGTTGAAAAATCATTGAAGTCTCCGGTTTGGGAACATTTTGGTTTCGCAGTTACGTACAAGGATGATGGACAAAGACAGGTGCATTGTTCAACTAAAATTGGTTACGCCGCTGGCAATACATCAATCTTGCACACTCATTTGAAAAGGCTTCACCCGAACGTGAATATCACTGGTACCAAAAGACTGAAGTGCAAACCCAACTCCCACTAGCATTTAAGCCTCCACCACTCGCAAAAAGTTCAGACCGAGCCAAAGCTATTACAAACGCCAAATATCTTTATGTTGCCATGTTAGCAAAGCGCTACCTGGCTGTATTTGCTACCTCTGTCCCTAGCGAGAGGGTGTTCTCCACAGCAGGAGACATTGTTAGTGCCAGCAGATCTGCCCTTTCGGCAAGCAATGTGGACAAGTTCATTTTCCTTTAAAAAAACATGAAAATACAATGACAAGCAAGTACAGTACAGTTCAAATACAGATTATTTCAGTTCATCGAAATGCTGCACCTTAATGTTTATTTTATTATATTTTGTATTTATTTGAGTGAATACATTATTCACAGTTTAATAATAATAATAAAAAAATATATATATATATTTTATGTTTTGTGATAATTTTTTCTGCTGTACCGAAAACGTACCGAACCGAACCGTGACCTA
>NW_011335682.1:0-3676 GCF_000735185.1 Notothenia coriiceps | reverse complement strand
AGTCTCTTTTATGTTGCTGACAGGATCCCTGGATAGTACATATAAAGTTGCGATGTGTTTGCTTGCCACATGTGATATGGTGTAGGAGAATCGCATCAGTCGCATGCGAAGACGCTCTATGCACGGTGGGAGTTCATCCAAGCGCTTTGAGCCAAGCAGAGGAACCAAAGGCTTGTGATCAGTCTCAATGTGGAAACCTTTCCCGATGAGGAACTCTGCAAAGCTCTCGCAGGCCCAAGTTGATGCCAGAGCCTCCTTTTCAACCTGGGCATATCTCTGTTCAGTGCTGCTGAGAGCTCTTGAAGGACATGCTACAGGTCGCCACTCGATGCCTGTTTGTCGCTGCAGAAGCACGGCACCCATCCCGTACGAAGATGAATCCGCAGAGACAAGAGTTTCAGCATCTGGGTCATGCAGTGCTATTCCCGGGGGAGTCGTCAGGTCCTCTTTGATGCTGTCAAAGGCCTGTTGCTGTCCCATCACTGGGCTCTGTCATGGCTTTCACAGCGTTGGTCTTGTCTGGGTCTGCGCTGACTCCAGATGCCTCTACAACCTGCCCCAGGAACGTCATTCTGCTTTTAGAGAAGTCACACTTGTCGTTAAGTGTCCCTCCTGCTTCCTGCAGCCTCTCATCGTGCTCTCTTTGTGGCTCCCCAGATGAGCACGTCGTCCATCTGACACACACACCTTCCAGGCCCTCCAGTGTTCTGGTGCTGATGATATTCCGAAGCACAGACGGTCGTAGCAGTATCGCCCAAATGGTGTTCTGAAAGCTGTTAGCAGAGATGATTCCTTGGACAGTGGAATCTGACAGAACCCTTCATTAGCATCAGGCTTTGAAAACACCTGAGCTCCAGCGATCTGTCTTAGGGTGTGCTCGACTGAGGGGAGGGGATGCTTCTCTCTCAACACTGATTTGTTCAGCTCAGTGAGGTCAGTGCACATTCTCACCCTGCCCGTGCGCTTGGGCACCACGACCATGGGTGCACACCATTCTGTGGGCTTCTCCACCTTTGAGATAACACCCTGCTGCTCCATGCGTTCTAACTCCTCTTTGACCTGAGGAAAGAGTGGGAGAGAAATACACCTAGGGGTTGCAAGGGGAAACGGCTGGGCCCCCAGCTCCAGAACAATGCTGTATTCTCCCTCCATTTTTCCTAACCCAGAGAAAAGCTTTGGGTACTTTTGTTGTACTGTTTCCTTGGATTCTAGGGAGACATTATCTAGTCGAGCAAGCAAGTGTAGTGCTGGAGCAGCCGACCCGCTGAACAGCGGCATGGCCTTCAACCACATACACATCCTCATTTATGCTTTTATCATTTTTACTCAGAGTGGCTTCAAACTTTCCTTTTACCTTTAAAAGCTACTTTCCTGGCCCCTTCAGAACCCTTGTTGGGCTCCTCAGTCTGTTGAACTGGCTCTGAGTGTGCAGTGCATGAGGAACTGCAGTAACATCTGCTCCAGTGTCCACATTGATGTCTGTAATGAAAGGGTTGCTCCTTATCTCTTCTGATATTGAGCCCAGGAGCATCATCCTCTGTTTCCCAGTCACTGTTGCAATGTTCTACTCTTTTCTTATTCCTGCACACTCTGGCGTGATGGCCTTGTTTTCTGCAGAGGTTGCACATTGCATCCTTTGCTGGACACTGCTGCAAACTGTGCCCTCTTGCATCTCCACATCTTCTGCATTGTGTTGGTTTATCCTGCGGTGCTCTTTTCTCTTTGTGTGTTTTAACACGCTTAGGACGTGCACCAAACTGTTGCCGCGCGTGCACGCTGTCGAGCTGTGTGCCGGCGATGTCTGTCCTGAAATGAACTTTGAGCATTTCTTGTTGCCTCTTTACCCGCTCACTTTGTCTAGCTTTATTTATTGCTCTCTCTAGCGTCAGTTCAGGATCCATTTGTAATTGTTCTGATAGTCTTTTATCTTTCATTCTGTCTCTCACCATTTCATCATGAAGAGCGCCATATCCACAGTGCTCCGCCAGGCAGCGCTGCATGGAAGCTGTCAGCCGACTCGCCCAGCTCCTGCTGACTCTGATTACACTTTGCCCTCTCGAAAATGATGTTTCTCCGAGCCACAAAGTGTCCATCCAGTCTTCCAGTAACTGTCACGTACTCACTCGCTTCCTCGGGGCTTGAGTGCAGAGAAGTCAGTATGTGCTCTGCCTCCTCTCCCATAGTGTAGATGAGGGCATTCACCTGGTTCTCGTTCCCTTGTGTCTCTAATCCAGACGCAATGCGGAATCTTTCAAAGCGTTTTATCCACTCAGGCCAGTCGTCTGCCTTGAAAGTGAACTTTTAAGTGTTCACTATAACTTATATAGAGGCTCTTGTAGAGGAAAGGATTGGACCAACGTGTAGGTTGACTTGCTCTCGTTTATTAACCACCGATGCACAACACGTTACATCATAAAGGTTCCTACCCTATTATGCCTGATACTACACAAGGTAGATGAACTACTCCGCACAGCAGCTCAGCGTGGCGGCTCTCCGGGCTCTCCGCGAAGTCTTCGGGGTAAAACCTCCTGAGCACAGAAACACCGGAAAGGCAAAAGCAGGCCCCGGCCCGAGCGTGGAGGCGCTGCGGTCTCTCCGTGAATATCTCCGTGGTAAATGATCAACAGCACAGCAGCACACGAGTAGTGTGTACAATAAAAGGAGATTAAAGAAAGTGTCCCTTTCCTTCCAAAAGGTTTACCACAGAGCCATCAAGAATCAACAGTGGGGAGAAATCCCTTCCTGGTACGGCACGCTCACGAAGTGTAACGTGAAGTGCATAAAAGAGATGGTTTAAAAACAACGTGGTAAATACAGTAGGAGCTAAAAACAAGTTAAAAGAATTCTGGGTAAGCAGCTGAGAAAAGTAATGTGTTTAACCTCGACTTAAAATAACTCAGCGTTGGTGAAGACCTCAGCATTTTGAGGCGAATCTGAGGGACTGTGGGGGTTGGTAGGGGGTGAGAAAGTCTATTCGGATTATGAATACAAAAAAGGCAACCAAGGTAACCCCCCCCCCACCATTGTGTTCTTTGTAACCAAGTCTCTCTCAGAGGGGCGTGGGGAGGGGCTCCTTATTTTCATCTGAAGTAACAGACAGAGAATCAGCACTTTGGAAACAGAGCTGAAACAGAGGGGATTATGGGTAATGCTGCAATGATTGGTTTGGTGTTTCAACCAATCAGAGACAGGCTCTGGATATATCTGAGACCTATAAAATATTGATGAAAGAGAGTATGATAGGGGAGCTATAAGTTATGTACAGGAGGAATCAACATGTCGTCTTCACACCGTTTCTCCCCCTGTCGTGTCTGCAGGAAAGTGACGTCCTCTCTCTGGGAGTTTCCTCTCATCGATCCTGGTGGAAGGACCACTTGCCGGGCTGTGAGGGGGGGGATCCTCCCTCCGCTGGGTGGCAGAAAACCCCAAATAACCATCAGGACCATCAGGACCAGCAGAACCACCTGGAGCTGGGCTGCTGGCTGCGGCACCAGAACATCGAGGTTCTGCACTGCGTCCTGCAGCTCGTCCTCGCTGTGAGTTCAAACCTGTTCAGTTAAAGACCCCTAAGCTATAGTCACTCAATTAAAGGTGGGGTAGGTAATTCACTTCAGAAACACTTGTTATATTCCATGGAATGTTCTTAACATCCCGATAGCAATGAATACATTAAATG
>NW_011335681.1:0-1292 GCF_000735185.1 Notothenia coriiceps | reverse complement strand
TACTTTGTCCCTTCAAATTTAACACACATGAATATATATAAGGTGACATTAAAATGAATATACCAGATTTAACTTTCCTGCCATAACACGTTACTTTAATACTTCAAATAATTCAAATAATCCTTCATAGCTAACACAACACATTCACGTACCTTTCTCTGTGGATTTTTTTGTAGGGATGAATGAAGTTGGATGTTGTGGTGGTCCTGTCACTGATCTTTATGCTGCAGACCCTCCATACCGCTGTTCTTTTCTTATTAGCGTCATCGACAACATAACCTTTCAATCCAAACTTCACTATTTTTGGAGTAACGCTAGCCGCTGCCATGTTAACTGACACTCCTGCCTTCTAGTGGGTTGCCAGGTTTGCGCGCATGGCGCTATAATCACCCAATCACGTTTTTCGAAAAAACGTAATATCTTACTACAAAAACACGCAAATATTTAATTTTAAACAGTTAAGTCCTTTCAAGTCATCTGTCTCAAGCTTAAGCCAAGTCTCAAGTCATGAATACCAAGTCAAAGTCAAGTCAAGTCTTTTATCAATGTTAGTCAAGCAAGTCTCAAGTCCGACTTGAGTCTGACTCGAGTCAAGTCATGTGACTCGAGTCCCCACCTCTGCTAGTAACTGTATTCGCTTTCTGTTGTTCATTTGTTCCACATTGTATTTTTGTTATGTGTAACAACAATAGAGGCGGAACTAATCTGCGTTGTTTTGTGTTACACCTGTTTGTTTAATCGACACACTTGGTAGTTGCAACTGCAGAGCAATAGAGAACCGCAGTGACGCGTCGTAAAACCCGGAAGTAAGTTAGCATTTTTAGCACTTCCGGTTCCTTCCTCAAAAAGCAATGAATTTTTTCCATAGGGTTTTGGAAAATAGCTCTAAATAAGGTCTGTGGTTGACACCAATTTAAGAGATAAATCACGTTTTGTTCTACGACATTAAATACATCAGCAGTGACCCCACTGGGGATTTTTGAAGAGTTTACGTGTCTGAAAAACGATGGTTGTTACAGAGTGGCTGAATAGGACTACAGAAATTGTCGAGGCCGTTGTACGTCATTACGCCGAACACGTAAACACTCCCGCTAAGTTTGTTTTCCCCTGTGTTCTGCTTGAAAGCAAGTACCTGCCTATCTTTAGTATCTGTATATCTATATCTGACCATTAGAATCTGTATTTTTGAAATTGTCGTTTTTAACACCGTAGTTTTACAAATTATAGAATAATTAATTACCAGTGTTTTCCAATTTTACTCGGCAGTTCGTTTCGTTAGCTAACGTTAGCTA
>NW_011335680.1:0-2409 GCF_000735185.1 Notothenia coriiceps | reverse complement strand
TGCTTCGTAGTATCCCCCCCTGCATGCGCAAAGCCCCCACTTTTTTTTTTTACCATGTGTGTGTTTGGGGAAATCCCCCTTCGATTCCATTGGCTCTAGCGGTTATAAAGAGATTTCATTCGTCAAAATCAGCCAAGGGGGGCCAGAGATATGGAAAATCCACCCAAATGACCCCAGAAGTGTTTTTTTTTGTGCTAAACCTCTCTAAAAAGGTCAAACGTCACTTGTTTAGCATCAATTTTGATACAGGGTACTTATTATATGTTGTACTTTGGATTCCTAAAGCTTTTAGTCTACTAACCCAAGGGTACTATCCAAGGGTAGTTTTTCCCTTAAAAAATGTGAGCAATAACTTCATTCAGCGTTGTGTTATTGATCACGTTGCTTTGATCAAAACGTTTTTCATCTTTTCAATTTCACTTTCATATGACTCAATGTCACAGTACTTCGAAGGATCTAGTGCCCAATGTCAAACTGTGATGTGGGAATTGCAGTTGACTGAGATCTCTTACTTGTGGTTCTTTGCTTGAAGCTCATCGTGTCTGGCTTTGTTATTACTAAACATCACGAAGGAGGTGCTTTCTGACATGCAACTTGCAAAGAACTCATCGATGAAAAAAAGGATGCAATAGGTATGAAATAAGTGTAATTATTTCCGAATTAACCCAGTACAAATGTACATACAAGAATAAAGACATTTATTTTGTTTTAATGATAGCCTAGCTTCACGTCACAATTTCCAGAACAAAGCACCAGACCAGACACCTGGTGCTGCTTTCTCTGCTGTTTGTACAAACCTTGCCCAGATACACCTTGTTGGAACTATATATTGATTTATGTATTACATGAATACATTTATTTCTAGCTGTTTTTGTTTATTTTAAATTAATCATTATTTATTGTAATGATTTCTGTTAATAATTAATAATTATTTTATATTTTTACTTTTGGTTTTGGGTGACTTGGGCACTTGATGACTTGAGAAAGGTGGTGGTAGGATTAGTGCACAAGCATATGTTTTTTTACCAGGTAAAGCACAGGACAGGCCATTGTTCATTATATGCTGGATTGTTGGAATTCATCGACAATAAATGAACAAAACAACTTTATCTCCTGGACATTGGATAATTATTTCCTGCGTAACATTCTCTTTCTGGTGGCTCAGCGGCGGTTTTGGTTATTTTTTTTGTATATCTTTGTTTCGCTGATACACCCTTCATAAGTCAGGATTCTTCGTTGGTTACCATTTGTACACAAACCTTTGACGTCCCATGGCCCAGTCTTCATATTCACATCAAAAGGCACAGTACCTCCTCTCTTTGACTCTTAGGAGGAAGAAGGTAGTGACAATAGTACAATAATATAATAAATAATAATATTGCTAATAACTGCTTGGCACCATGCTTTTGTTCATGTCTAAATATTTCCATAATTCTGCAAGTTTACACATGGTGAGGACCAGCTGTAGAAAGATCAATCATGAAACTATGCTGCAGTTACCAGTTTAATATGGCTATTTGAGCAGGTTTTCACTCAAATCAAAGTTACTTAAAGGTCTCCTATTATACTCTTTTTAGGCATATATTATAGGTCTCAGATATATAAAAAACATGTCTGAAGTGTTTTGCTCAAAATACCAAAACAGATCACCCATTGTAGCATGCATCATACCTCTCTATTTCAGCCTTGTTACTCAAGTGCTGATTATGGGTCTGGCCCTTTAATAAGAACTTTTCATATAGTATTTTATACCTGTTTTTAATTTAGTCTCTTATTTTTGTATAACTATAATGATCATATCAAGGGAACCTCACTGAGCTGAGGTTATGTGTGCCTCTCAGTCTGTCAGCAGAGAGCTCTCTTCCACCTGGTTATAGAAAAAGCTCTTTATATTTGTTAGCATAGCTAGATAACTAGATGCTAATCAATCAATCAATCAATCAATCAATCAATGTTTATTTATATAGCCCAATATCACAAATGTTACATTTGTCTCAGTGGACTTCACAGTTTGTACAGAATATCAGTATGACAATACGACACCCTCTGTCCTTAGACCCTCACATCGTACAAGGAAAAACTTCCAGAGAAACCCCACAGTTTAAAGGGAAAAATGGGAGAAACCTCAGGGAGAGCCACAGAGGAGGGATCCCTCTCCCAGGACGGACAGACGTGCAATAGATGCCGTGTGTAAATCGAAGAGATAATACATTTTACAGCATAGGTAGACCAAATGTTTGGAAATGCATGTGTCTATAATAAGAAGGTGAATCCACGAGGATGTCAACAATCCTGTGGGAGCCATCAGAGACTGGTTCAGGCACGACGCGAAGTCCAGGACTCAAATCCAGAACTCAGGATAGAGGATCCAGGACACAGGATCACAGCAACAGGATCAGCCAATCCAAG
>NW_011335679.1:231-3215 GCF_000735185.1 Notothenia coriiceps | reverse complement strand
TCCCTGCTAATTAGCATCCCTCTCTGCTAGAAAGTGCTGCGTTTGGAGGCAGGAGTCTTAGGACCAAACCATTACATGTAAATAGAGGGGGGTGTACAGAGGCTTTGGATAATTAACTTTTGGAAGAAAATAAGTAAATGAATCGTAAGTTTAGTGAGTAGCCTACTACGCAATATAACGTTATATTAATGTTAATTATGTATTAGACCCTCCAGAAAAACGCGATTCTGCGATCGCAGAATTTTTTCTAATGTTCTAACATTTGGGGCCCCCGCTAGTCATGGGCTCTTAGAATCGTCCTAACCTTTCACCCCCTTACGGCGCCCCTGCATGTATCCCCATTATAGCAGGACCAGTTGTGATCTATAGACGATTGCATGTCCTTACAGCCAATAATGAAAGTGTTAGTAATGATGTGGTCAATACAGCAAAAACAATGCATGTGTGTGTTGATCGACACCCACTGGAGTTCACAGTGAGTTATTAAGGCGCTTCTAGAATCAGGACAATTTCTCTATGAAGTGGAGAGGATACTTGGGATGTCCGGGGAAATGTACAGTGCAGAAGAGGTTGAATCAGAGCAAACAAATACTTTTTTTTTTTTTTAAAGTTCTTGGACATCTTCATATCTCACTTCGCGCTCAGTCAGGATCTTTTTCAGACGTTGAGTTTATGGAAGTCTAAGCTCAGCAATGTATGGAGAGAAAATATGAAGCCCCATATAAAATGAAATGAAATCTTAACACTCAATTCAGATTTGTTCAGGAAGCCAGAGCAGGGGAGGAACAATCAGGTTATGGTGGTTTACATTTCATTGGAAACACAATATATATGTGTGTGCCAGAAGCTTTTATAAGCACGGCGTATACAGTGTGAGATGGTCACCAGGGAGACATGAATCAGAGCAGAGTGTGATATAGGTATAAAGTGATAGGTAATCTTGCAAGAAATTGTAAAGGGGGCTGGATGATTAAGATATGATGAGATCAGAGACCTCTCTCCAGTCTGTGATCAGCGGGCCTGGCCCCCTGTGACACATAGTAGTTACAAAAATATACTTAACAGTGAGAGGGACCACATCTGAGGAAGGTGAGAGAGGCCACCCCGTATGGAGCTGCTGTGTGTGTGTGTGTGTGTGTGTGTGTGTGTGTGTGTGTGTGTGTGTGTGTGTGTGTGTGTGTGTGTGTGTGTGTGTGTGTGTGTGTGTGTGTGTGTGGTTTATATGTGCGTGTGTCTCTTTTAGGTTCACCTGCTGTGACACCAAACGTCCAGGAGCCATCTGCTCCTGTTGTTTTATCTTTCGTAGTAACCAGCATGGCCATAAGGATCCAGCAGACAAAGAGTCCAGAAACAGGCTGAGATTAGAGGTTTAAAGAACAACCTCCAAATTCTGGGAAATACCCTTATTCTCTTTCTTTTAGACAGGCTTGGAGAGTAATAGATGACATTTACCACGAACATCTGTTCAGAATACTAAAGAAAAAGGTAACTGTATTCCCTTAGAGTTACTTAAAAGTAATCAGATCCCTTGTACATTTAACAAAAAGGGTATTCCTAGCAGAATTACAATGCTACAAGACAAGTAAAGCAGATGCGCACACAATGCAACATTTCACAAGTCCAAAAAAAATAAACGAGTCTAATGTGAAACCATAACTAATCTTCCAGTAAATCATCTCGACCTCCAGTTCAATTTCACTGAAATATCCCCTCTACAGTATGTTCATTCAGTCACTGAATCTGTCACTGCAGCAATGTAGAATATATATACACATGCAGGCCTGACATTAGCCTTGACGCCCACTGTAGGCTTATTTAAAGTATGTTGTCACCACAATCATTTCACGCTGTGGAAAATATTGAAGTATGGACATGGCGATGTCTTAAGAATTTCATTTTTACATAAAACACTTAAGTAAAAGCCATCTTATTGAGATGTATTATCTTTTGTATCAGTTTGCAGTGCATTTGATATTGAGGCAATCCAAAAGGAAAGTGATCAGGTTACATTACTTTTAAATTGTGATGATTAGATTAGGCTCCTGATTTCATTTTTTCAAGTAATTTGTAACGGAAGAAACAGAAGCTTAGCATGAAGAACCAGGTGTAAAACAGCTAGCCTGCTAGTCTAGATGACAAAAATCGACTAACTGTCTTGCTCCCCAAAAAATAAATGTATCTTATAGCTGTACAGAAGATACATATATTTAAGTCTTTTATCACCCCATAGCCCAGTCTTTACCTCTGACACAACCAATATTCCGATTATCCACAAGACCAACCGACAAATACTCAAAAGAAACACATATAACTCTGCAACCCTTGATGTATTACTCAGTTTGCCTTGGTTCCTACGGTGTTTTTTCTTTGTCTTACTTTTTAAATGATTTAGTGTTTATATACATGCCCTGACTAAAGAATAAAGAAAGTCAACCTACTAGCCCCTATAACCATTCATCAAAGGTCCCATGTCATGCTTTTGGTTATTACCCATCCCCTTGTGTGTTACAGTATGTAGCTTTTTCTGCATGTAAACGGTCTGCAAAGTCACAAACCCTCGAAGTACACCCTGTAGCGAGTAAAACTCTAACACATGTCTATGCTGCCCCAGAACGCCTCGTTGGAGATTTCTCTTTTTCTTCCTGGGTACAGTGACGTGACCATACCCAAATGGACTCATTGGTCCAATCCGTGGAGCTCCTCACACACACACACACGGCGGCGAAACTGTGACGCGCTGTGGGAGGGGGGGGGGGGTGCTAGTGGAGCCTCACAGATTGGGGTGCTGCAGCCCCCTCAGCACCCCCGAACATCCATTGCTGTCTCGCTGATCCCACGCAGCAAGCAGGAACCAGCTCACACTGTCCGCTCCTCGCAGCAGCGAGCAGTGCAACGTCCCACCAACACGGCACCCAGACCCCACTCAGCATTCTGTCTGTCATTACTGGTGTCATTTTCGGTTGCTAACACCATTGTAACCTATC
>NW_011335679.1:0-206 GCF_000735185.1 Notothenia coriiceps | reverse complement strand
GTAACGGTGGTGGACTCATCAGAACAGAGTGGGCGAGCTGACCAATCAGAGCACAGTGGGCTCACAGGGAGGGGGGGGCAGGAGCTGCAACAAGCCGTTTAGGACAGAGAGTGAATACACATACTATACAGAGATGCTGTATGAGAAACCAATGTCATTTTGGAACATTGAACAATGTAAATCTATTCTAGTAGACCTCAACAATT
>NW_011335678.1:0-700 GCF_000735185.1 Notothenia coriiceps | reverse complement strand
TTTGTTTTACTTGCTTGTAAGCGCTTTGAGCACCAGGAAAAGCGCTTTATAAATGTAATGTATTATTATTATTATTGATATGATCATTATAGTTATAAAAAAATAAGAGAATAAAGTAAACAGGTATAAAATACTATATGACAGTAAGACAAAGTTGTTATACACTTTGAAATGGGAGTGATTTGTAAAATATCCATAAAGAAAAAGAAAATCTGTATACAGTTCTGTTTCATATGGATGTTGAGAGATGTATCCATAGATCTCTTAACTTTGCTCTCAAAGTGCACCAGATTGTTGCTTTTAACTTAAACATTTAAAAACAAATCTTCCCGGGGGAGCCTGCCCCCCGGACCCCCTTAGAGGAGGTAAGGTCCCCCCCCACTTAAATCATGTCCACATGGATAGGAAACTAAATACATTTGCACACATCTTGTGTCCATATCTTTCTGTTTTGGTGGTCATACCAGAACTGTGCACGTGCATGCATGCGCGAGTCATGGTAAGATCTCTGGATTAAGAGGTTGCTTTTTCTTCGCACAGCATGAAAGAAAGGCGAAATGAATGGGCTGTGATTTGAGTTTTTTTAAGCAGAGGTCAATAATTTGTACGGCCCTCGGAGGATGTTGAAAAAATTGAAATGGCCCTTGAGAGGAAAAAGGTTCCCCACCCCTGCCCTAAAGGGACAGGGAAAAAAAAAAAA